>NC_069504.1:285668476-285938476 GCF_027579735.1 Bombina bombina
AAAGGAAACATACTCGGTATGTCCCTTTGGTGTCACTAAAAATAAAGGGATTGTGTAATGAGTTATTGGACCTTTCTGAATGAAAGATTCGTCAATTAAGATATCTTAGGTTTTATTTCACAGGTAAGTATGTATTTAGTTTGAAATAGGTATTATTTAGTTAATAATTGTAACTTAAATTTAGCTCTATATTAATTATGTTAAAGTTAGGGGGTGTTACGGTTAGGGTTAGGTTTAAGGTTAGATTTAGGGGTTAATAGTTTAATTTAGGTTGTTGCAATGTGGGGGGGGCTGGCTGTTTAGGGGTTAATAGGTTAATTATAGTGTCAGCAATGTTGGGGTGTGAGGGAATATGGGTTAATAACTTTAGTATAGTGGCGGCGATATCAGGAGCGGCAGATTAGGGGGTAATAGATTTATTTAGGTGGCTGCGATATTGGGAGCGGCAGATTAGAGGTTAATAACATTATGTAGGTGTCATCAATGTCGGGGGCAGCAGATTAGAGGTGTTTAGACCTAGGGTTTATGTTAGGTTTAAACGTTACTTTTTTTTCCCTATAGACATCAATGGGGCTGCGTTACGAAACTTTTCATTTCACGATCTCTAACCCATTCTCCCCATTGATGTCTATGGGGAAAGCGTGCATGAGCACGTCAAAACAGCGCTTGTATTTTGTGCGGTATGGAGCTCAACACAACCATATCACACACACAAGCCGGCTGTTTCAAAACTTGTAATGGCTGCGCTATAGAGGGTGGAATAACACAACTTTTGTGGCATTTGTTAAATTCCCTATAGCACGCATAACTCGTAATCTACCTGTTAGTTTGAAGAACTAGATTTGAAAGATTTCCCAGTTATTTTTGGAATTTTAGGAAGAGAAAAGTATCAGCACACCTCTTTTTGAATAAAAATGGTTCTTAAAGGTTTATAATAAATTACCCCAATTTTTATATATAAATTAAATTTAAGGTTTTTATGGTATATTTATTTTTATGTTAAAAATCATACTTGAAAATTTGCGTTTTTACAATTCTTTGAAGGACCTTGTAGTACTGACAGCCAAAAGAGAAAAGTTTTTTGAATTTTTACTTTACAGACAAGTAAACTGAAGGATTTGAAGTCAGAGTGGGAATGTGGGATTATTTATATGATGAATGATTTATTTTTTGTCAAATCTAGTTCTTTATCTGTATATTTTTTGTTCTTTTCATCACTCCTTTTTTCTTCTTCCCAGGTGATAATTGGAAGAAATATTGGATTTTTTATACTATTAATACAAATACCTGGTACTGATAAAGGAAAACCCTCTCCATTTTTTCTGTATCTTATCCCCAAGAGATAATTGGAAAAAATATTTGATTTTTTATATTATTGAAACAAACACTTGGTTTTGATAGGGAAAAAATTAAATATATATTTTTTGGGGGGGATTCGTAGATAATAATTAAAAAACATTAGTTGGAATAACACTTTTTAAAAAGACCCCAGATAAGTATTCCAGTACAGATTTCACCTATTGGAATGCCCCAACATAGGGCTAGATTTGAAGTGGAGCGCAATAATTTGCCCCATAGTGATAAGGGGGATATTGCGAGGGTTTGTGCTCATCAGGCTTTCCACTCGGATTACCAGTTGGAAGTAAATGCGTTTGCGTGAGCGCAATCGTGATTAACACTAGAATCATTACCGTGATTTCAGAGCTGTGGTTAAATGTTTTGCGAAAATATAAAGTTGCAAAAAACACTTCAAAAATACATTACAGTTACACTTATAATAACTATTTTTTATTTTTTTTAAATTGCAAACAAAAGTTAAAAGAGTTTAAAGATATGAGATCTTGGACTTTAACATATATATATATATATATATATATATATATATATATATATATATATATATATATATATATATATATATATTTGCTGTCATATTCCTGTTTAAAAGGATCGCTGTGTTAAAACAGTATTTTTGAAGCAAAAAAACTGAGAATTTGCATACCTAATTTGTATATCTTACCCACAATTCTCTTGTGCATTGGAAATATTGCATATTAAGAATTTCTGGGGGAAAGCAAGCGGGGATACTTGCTTAGATGTACTAATTTCCTATGCAAATATTAACATTGATTTAATTTTGAGACATGGAGGATTTTAATTTCAGTTTTTTATCTCCCCCCCCCCATAATTTTAATGAATTTTGGTTTAACCATGAAAATAGCTTTTCCAATGCAGCAATCAGAAATCTATCTCCTACTGATGAGTTCTAAAAAGAACGAAACAGGCTTGTCTAGTGAGTGATTTCTGATTTGCTGTCATATTCCTGTTTAAAAGGATTGCTGTGTTAAAACAGTATTTTTGAAGCAAAAAAACTGAGAATTTGCATACCTAATTTGCATATCTTACCCACAATTCTCTTGTGCATTGGAAACATTGCATATTAAGAATTTCTGGGGGAAAGCAAGCGGGGATACTTGCTTAGATGTACTAATTTCCTATGCAAATATTAACATTGATTTATATATATATATATATATATACACACATGTCTAATGATGTATATGTATGTATATATACAGCGAGTGCAGAATTATTAGGCAAATGAGTATTTTGACCACATCATCCTCTTTATGCATGTTGTCTTACTCCAAGCTGTATAGGCTCGAAAGCCTACTACCAATTAAGCATATTAGGTGATGTGCATCTCTGTAATGAGAAGGGGTGTGGTCTAATGACATCAACACCCTATATCAGGTGCGCATAATTATTAGGCAACTTCCTTTCCTTTGGCAAAATGGGTCAAAAGAAGGACTTGACAGGCTCAGAAAAGTAAAAAATAGTGAGATATCTTGCAGAGGGATGCAGCACTCTTAAAATTGCAAAGCTTCTGAAGCGTGATCATCGAACAATCAAGCGTTTCATTCAAAATTGTCAACAGGGTCGCAAGAAGCGTGTGGAAAAACCAAGGCGCAAAATAACTGCCCATGAACTGAGAAAAGTCAAGCGTGCAGCTGCCAAGATGCCACTTGCCACCAGTTTGGCCATATTTCAGAGCTGCAACATCACTGGAGTGCCCAAAAGCACAAGGTATGCAATACTCAGAGACATGGCCAAGGTAAGAAAGGCTGAAAGACGACCACCACTGAACAAGACACACAAGCTGAAACATCAAGACTGGGCCAAGAAATATCTCAAGACTGATTTTTCTAAGGTTTTATGGACTGATGAAATGAGAGTGAGTCTTGATGGGCCAGATGGATGGGCCCGTGGCTGGATTGGTAAAGGGCAGAGAGCTCCAGTCCGACTCAGACGCCAGCAAGGTGGAGGTGGAGTACTGGTTTGGGCTGGTATCATCAAAGATGAGCTTGTGGGGCCTTTTCGGGTTGAGGATGGAGTCAAGCTCAACTCCCAGTCCTACTGCCAGTTTCTGGAAGACACCTTCTTCAAGCAGTGATACAGGAAGAAGTCTGCATCCTTCAAGAAAAACATGATTTTCATGCAGGACAATGCTCCATCTCACGCGTCCAAGTACTCCACAGCGTGGCTGGCAAGAAAGGGTATAAAAGAAGAAAATCTAATGACATGGCCTCCTTGTTCACCTGATCTGAACCCCATTGAGAACCTGTGGTCCATCATCAAATGTGAGATTTACAATGAGGGAAAACAGTACACCTCTCTGAACAGTGTCTGGGAGGCTGTGGTTGCTGCTGCACGCAATGTTGATGGTGAACAGATCAAAACACTGACAGAATCCATGGATGGCAGGCTTTTGAGTGTCCTTGCAAAGAAAGGTGGCTATATTGTAGGGATGGGCGAATGTGCAAATTTTCGAATTTCGAATGTAGAACGAATGTTATTACCGAAATTCGAATTCTAAATTCGAATGTCGATAAGAACGAATATTCTTAAAAATTCGAAAATCGAATGTTATTTACAGTTTTCGAATGTCACTTTCGAATTCGAATGTTTATAATTATATCGAATGTCTACATTCGAAATTTGAATTTTTCGAATTCGAATATAAATTCGAATTTTTCGAATTCGAATATAAATTCGAATTTTTCGAATTCGAATATAAATTCGAATTTGTCGAATTCGAATATTGCATAATTCGAATATTACATTTAAAAGCATTAGAAATACTATTACAATCTAAATTCGAATTTTTCGAATTCGGATACACGTATTGCATAATTCGAATATTACATTTAAAGAAAAAGCATTAGAAATACTATTACAATCTAAATTCGAATTTTTCGAATTTGAATACACGTATTGCATAATTCGAATATTACATTTAAAGAAAAAGCATTAGAAATACTATTACAATCTAAATTCGAATTTTTCGAATTCGAATACACGTATTGCATAATTTGAATATTACATTTAAAGAAAAAGCATTAGAAATACTATTACAATCTAAATTTGAATTTTTCGAATTCGAATATTGCATAATTCGAATATTACATTTAAAGAAAAAGCATTAGAAATACTATTACGATCTAAATTCGAATTTTTCAAATTCGAATATTGCATAATTTGAATATTACATTTAAAGAAAAAGCATTAGAAATACTATTACAATCTAAATTCAAATTTTTCGAATTCGAATACACGTATTGCATAATTCGAATATTACATTTAAAGAAAAAGCATTAGAAATACTATTACAATCTTAATTCAAATTTTTCGAATTCGAATATCGCATAATTCGAATATTACATTTAAAGAAAAAGCATTAGAAATACTATTACAATCTAAATTCGAATTTTTCGAATTCGAATACACGTATTGCATAATTCGAATATTACATTTAAAGAAAAAGCATTAGAAATACTATTACAATCTAAATTCAAATTTTTCGAATTCGAATACACGTATTGCATAATTCGAATATTACATTTAAAGAAAAAGCATTAGAAATACTATTACAATCTAAATTCGAATTTTTCGAATTCGAATACACGTATTGCATAATTCGAATATTACATTTAAAGAAAAAGCATTAGAAATACTATTACAATCTAAATTCAAATTTTTCGAATTCGAATACACGTATTGCATAATTCGAATATTACATTTAAAGAAAAAGCATTAGAAATACTATTACAATCTAAATTAGAATTTTTCGAATTCGAATACACGTATTGCATAATTCGAATATTACATTTAAAGAAAAAGCATTAGAAATACTATTACAATCTAAATTCGAATTTTTCGAATTCGAATATTGCATAATTCGAATATTACATTTAAAGAAAAAGCATTAGAAATACTATTACAATCTAAATTCGAATTTTTCGAATTCGAATATTGCATAATTCAAATATTACATTTAAAGAAAAAGCATTAGAAATACTATTACAATCTAAATTCGAATTTTTCGAATTTGAATATTTTCGAATGTAATCGTAAAATTCGAAACCAAATATTAGAAAATCGAATGTTAGAATGTTATGTAAACATTCGAAATTCGATTCGAACGAACGAATGTGTTAAAATTCGTGCCGTTTTTCGAATGTTGCGAAACATTCGCCCATCCCTACTATATTGGTCACTGATTTGTTTTTTTTTTGAATGTCAGAAATGTATATTTGTGAATGTTGAGATGTTATATTGGTTTCACTGGTAAAAATAAATAATTGAAATGGGTATATATTTGTTTTTTGTTAAGTTGCCTAATAATTATGCACAGTAATAGTCACCTGCACACACAGATATCCCCCTAAAATAGCTATAACTAAAAACAAACTAAAAACTACTTCCAAAACTATTCAGCTTTGATATTAATGAGTTTTTTGGGTTCATTGAGAACATGGTTGTTGTTCAATAATAAAATTAATCCTCAAAAATACAACTTGCCTAATAATTCTGCACTCCCTGAATATATATATATTTATATATGTGTGTGTGTGTGTACATTTGTCTTTATGTTTGTATATGTGTATATATGTATTTACAGACATATATATACACATATAAAGACATGAACATAGATGTATACATATCTCATTTTAATAAAACTTTTAATGATTTAAAAATATATTTGACATTCCAATGTTCTGTACAAAGGTTCTTTGTATTTTTAAATAGTTATTCCTATATATATCTGTAAATATCTATACCTATATATAATCATCTATATATATAGGCAAAGTTATATACTGTATATATATATATATATATATATATATATATATATATATTTGTTGAAAAAAACAGATATATGTAGAAATATTTATTTAGGAAAAATAGAACATATTCCGTTATGTAAAAAACATTGGAATATGAAATATTCATATTTTCATGTCGGCTTAACGCTAATGAGAATATGTTATGGTGTTTGCGTGACAATGGTGGGTTATTTTCCCACTTTTTTGTCTCCATTTACTTTTATGGGGGAATACGTGAACGCACACGCGATTTTCTAAATTTGGATTTTTGCGCTAGTTGGGTTAACACTAGAGCAAAAACAATTTACTTTCTACTTGTAATACGAGCACAACCCGACTAGCGCAAAAGCTTAATTCTAGCGTAGTTATCGCTCTAGAGGAAATGCAAAATACCGCTCGACTTGTAATCAAGTCAATAATGTTAGCAACTTATGAACACAAAGAACAAACCTCACTATACATAATACTGTAGTTATTACTAACTTTTTTGTTATTGTTTTTAATGCATAAATGTAAGATGTTAGAACTTTAGAAGTTTATGTCTTAAAATAGTAAAAGCAATCAAGAAACCAGTTTATATTATTTTTTTTTACAAATAAAGGGCTAGATTACAACTGGCGTGCTAAAGTTAGATAAGGAATATCTCAGCCAGGCTAACTTACGCGCATTGAATGTAAAAGGGTGCGTTCAAAGTGCAAACAAAATTTGTGCCTGGCTGGTTAGTGCGACTGAAGATCTAGCATAAAGTTTAAGGGGTAAAATAAAATGTGCACCAAAAACAACATAAATACATTAAAATACACTTAAATGTAAATGTATTTAAATGTACTGTATCTAAATACACTCATTTATACAGTTTCTGATAAAAAAATATTCACATACATATTAATAAAAACATTTTAGAAGGGCTAAAAGGTATATGGTATTTGACAAGGTATTTGACTGGAAAGGACTATAATGTATATATGTGTATGGGTGTATAAGTCTATGTGTGTATGTGTTTATATACTGTATGTGTATATGTATATAAATACATATATACACCGATAAACACATGCATAAACATGTATATACATATTTACACTTATATATACATTTTGAAGCCCTTTCCAGTCAAATACCTTAGTTTAAAAAAAGATTTAGTCAGTTTTAGTATTTAATAATGTGTTTTAATGTAAATATTTAACATTCTAATGTTCTTCCCTTAGAATAATTTTTTCTTAGTATTTCTAATATATATCTCTAAATATATCTGTATACCTGTGTGTGTGTGTATATATATATATATATATATATATATATATATATATATATATATATATATATATATATATATATATATATAACTATATATACTTATATATTCATATAGATATATAGGTATATATATATATGTTTTACAAAAATTAATCAAAAATATATATTTTAAAATAAAAAAAAACATTTTCTTCTATGTGAAGAACATTGGAATATAAAACATTCATAATTTCCTTCGGATTTAGCTTTGTAGTGTTAGGTTAGCGCTCGAGCAATAAGAGTTACATTTTTTAAAGCATTCTCCAGTAAAGTTTATGGGGAGAAGAAGTTAAGGCTTTTGCAACATCTGAAGTCCTGAAGTAAGTGCACATCGGGGCCTTGATCCGATATGCAGCGTCGCCTGCAAAAGCCGGTGATGCCAAATTTTGCGCTGGTTTGGTATCACATATACGGCGTAACATAGAAGTTATGCTCGTATATTTCTGCCTTCGGCCGTAGTTTTTTGGCCCATAGACAGGTATACCAAACCATCGCAGTTTGGTATCCAATATACAGCATAAGGACTTACGTGGCGAAAATGGAGAAATCCTACTCCATTTTCACCTCGCCACAAATTGCAGGCGTAGTAAGCCTTACGCTGTCTATTGGAGCCTCGTAACTCCCTAAACTAGCTGCAAAATAAAACCTAACACCTAACGCATGCACAATGTCTATCTACCTGTCAACCGCGAACTGCTAAATAAAACCTAACACCTAACGCATGCGCAATGTCTATCTACCTGTCAACCGCGATCCCCCGACACAATCCCTAATAAAGTATTTGACCCCTAAACCGCCGCTCCCAGACCCGCCACCTACATTAAATGTATAACCCCCTAATGTGAGCCCCTACACCGCCACCATCTACATTACCTACCCCCTAATGTGAGCCCCTACACCACCGCCATCTACATTACCTACCCCCTAATGTGAGCCCCTACACCGCCGCCATCTACATTACCTACCCCCTAATGTGAGCCCCTACCCTGCCGCCATCTACATTACCTACCCCTAATGTGAGCCCCTTACACCGCCGCCACCTACATTACCTACCCCCTAATGTGAGCTCCTACCCCGCCACCAGCTATATTAAAATTATTAACCACTAATCTAATCCCCCTACCCCGCCGCAAGCTATATTAAAATGATTAACCCCTAATTTAATCCCCCTACCCCGCCGCCAGCTATATTAAATACATTAACCCCTAATCTAATCCCCCTACACCGTTGCTAGCTACAGGGAGTGCAGAATTATTAGGCAAGTTGTATTTTTGAGGATTAATTTTATTATTGAACAACAACCATGTTCTCAATGAACCCAAAAAACTCATTAATATCAAAGCTGAATAGTTTTGGAAGTAGTTTTTAGTTTATTTTTAGTTATAGCTATTTTAGGGGGATATCTGTGTGTGCAGGTGACTATTACTGTGCATAATTATTAGGCAACTTAACAAAAAACAAATATATACCCATTTCAATTATTTATTTTTACCAGTGAAACCAATATAACATCTCAACATTCACAAATATACATTTCTGACATTCAAAAACAAAACAAAAACAAATCAGTGACCAATATAGCCACCTTTCTTTGCAAGGACACTCAAAAGCCTGCCATCCATGGATTCTGTCAGTTTTTTGATCTGTTCACCATCAACATTGCGTGCAGCAGCAACCACAGCCTCCCAGACACTGTTCAGAGAGGTGTACTGTTTTCCCTCCTTGTAAATCTCACATTTGATGATGGACCACAGGTTCTCAATGGGGTTCAGATCAGGTGAACAAGGAGGCCATGTCATTAGATTTTCTTCTTTTATACCCTTTCTTGCCAGCCACGCTGTGGAGTACTTGGACGCGTGTGATGGAGCATTGTCCTGCATGAAAATCATGTTTTTCTTGAAGGATGCAGACTTCTTCCTGTACCACTGCTTGAAGAAGGTGTCTTCCAGAAACTGGCAGTAGGACTGGGAGTTGAGCTTGACTCCATCCTCAACCCGAAAAGGCCCCACAAGCTCATCTTTGATGATACCAGCCCAAACCAGTACTCCACCTCCACCTTGCTGGTGTCTGAGTCGGACTGGAGCTCTCTGCCCTTTACCAATCCAGCCACGGGCCCATCCATCTGGCCCATCAATACTCACTCTCATTTCATCAGTCCATAAAACCTTAGAAAAATCAGTCTTGAGATATTTCTTGGCCCAGTCTTGATGTTTCAGCTTGTGTGTCTTGTTCAGTGGTGGTCGTCTTTCAGCCTTTCTTACCTTGGCCATGTCTCTGAGTATTGCACACCTTGTGCTTTTGGGCACTCCAGTGATGTTGCAGCTCTGAAATATGGCCAAACTGGTGGCAAGTGGCATCTTGGCAGCTGCACGCTTGACTTTTCTCAGTTAATGGGCAGTTATTTTGCGCCTTGGTTTTTCCACACGCTTCTTGAGACCCTGTTGACTATTTTGAATAAAACGCTTGATTGTTCGATGATCACGCTTCAGAAGCTTTGCAATTTTAAGAGTGCTGCATCCCTCTGCAAGATATGTCACTATTTTTGACTTTTCTGAGCCTGTCAAGTCCTTCTTTTGACCCATTTTGCCAAAGGAAAGGAAGTTGCCTAATAATTATGCACACCTGATATAGGGTGTTGATGTCATTAGACCACACCCCTTCTCATTACAGAGATGCACATCACCTAATATGCTTAATTGGTAGTAGGCTTTCGAGCCTATACAGCTTGGAGTAAGACAACATGCATAAAGAGGATTATGTGGTCAAAATACTCATTTGCCTAATAATTCTGCACTCCCTGTATATTAAATTTATTAACCCCTAATCTAATCCCCCTACACCGCCGCCACCTATATTAAATTAATTAACCCCTAAAATACTAAAATATCCCTACCACTAAACCTAAGTCTAACCCTACAAATAGCCCTGAAAAGGGCTTTTTGCGTGGCATTGCCCCAAAGTAAACAGCTCTATTGCCAGCCCGTAAAAGGGCTTTTTGCGGGCCATTGCCCTAAAGTAACCAGCTCTTTTACCAGCCCTTAATGCGGGGCATTGTTACAAAGTAATCATCTCTTTTGCCTCTAATCTAAATTCCCATACACCGCCGCCACCTATAATAAATCTATTACCCCCTAATCTAATCCCCATTCACCGCCGCCACCTATATTAAGTACATTAACCCTAATTATATTAGGGTTAATATAGTTAATATAGTTATTATATTATATATATATTAAGTATAATAACCCTATCTAACTGTAACACCCCTAACTAAATTCTTATTAAAATAAATCTAATTAATATTAATATTATTAATTAAAATATTCCTATTTAAATCTAAATACTTACCTATAAAATAAACCCTAAGATAGCTACAATATAATTAATAATTACATTGTAGCTATTTTAGGGTTTATATTTATTTTACAGGTAACTTGGTATTCATTTTAACTAGGTACAATAGCTATTAAATAGTTAATAACTATTTAATAGCTACCTAGTTAAAATAATTACCAATTTTCCTGTAAAATAAATCCTAACCTAAGTTACAAATATACCTACACTATCAATAAATTAAATAAACTACAAATATCTAAACTAAAATACAATTAAATACACTAAACTAAATTAAAAAAACAAACAAACACTAAATTACAAAAAATATAAAAAGATTACAAGAATTTTAAGCTAATTACACCTATTCTAAGCCCCCTAATAAAATAATAAAGCCCCCAAAAATAAAAAAAATGCCCTACCCTATTCTAAATTAAAAATTAACCAGCTCTTTTACCAGCCCTTAAAAGGGCTTTTTGCGGGGCATGCCCCAAAGTAATCAGCTCTTTTGCCTGTAAAAAAAAAAACACAATACAGGTATACCTCACTTTACAGCGCTTCACTTTACAGCGCTTCGCTAATACAGCGCTTTGTGGAGCTGAAGGTCAACCTCCAAGGATTTTGAAACAGTGCTGTAATCATCCTGAGATTGCGAGAAAAGTGACTGGCATGATTTTGTTATGCTTAGTTCACTCTGTTTACAGCATTACAGTGCAATCTGTGTCTCACTGCTATAGTCTGGCAAATTGTACTACAGCAATTGTCACTATTTTACAGGTACAGTGTTTATTGAATACTGTGCTGTTCTACTGTTAAACTAAACCTAGCACAATTGCACCCCTAATATAAGTTAGTTCAAACACGTTTTCAAGTTTTTAAACACACTGGCAAGTGAAAAGAAAGCTAAAACTGCCTTGTTTCACTTTATGGCGGTTTTCACTTTACAGCGGGGCTCCAGTCCCTAACCCGCTGTATGAGCGGGGTATACCTGTACCACCCCCCAACATTACAACCCACCACCCACATACCCCTACTCTAAACCCACACAAACCCCCCTTAAAAAAACCTAACACTAACCCCCAGAAGATCTCCCTACCTTGAGCCGTCTTCACCCAGCCGGGCCGAACTCTTCACCCAGATGTGGTCCTTCATCCCGGCGATGTCTTCATCCAAGCGGCAAAGAAGAGGTCTTCCATCCCGGCGATGTCTTCATCCAAGCGACAAAGAAGAGGTCTTCCATCCCGGCGATGTCTTCATCCAAGCGGCAAAGAAGAGGTCCTCCATCTGGGCGAAGTCTTCCTCCAAGCGGCATCTTCAATCTTCTTTCTTCGGACCTCCGACGCGGAACATCCAGCTGGCCCGACGACTGAAAGACGAATTAAGTTTCCTTTAAATGACGTCATCCAAGATGGCGTCCCTCGAATTCCGATTGGCTGATAGGATTCTATCAGCCAATCGGAATTAAGGTAAGAAAATCTGATTGGCTGATTCAATCAGCCAATCAGATTCAAGTTCAATCCGATTGGCTGACCCAATCAGCCAATCAGATTGAGCTCACATTCTATTGGCTGATCGGAACAGCTGGCGGCGGTGTAGGGGGATTAAATTAGGGGTTAATAATTTTAATATAGCTGGCGGCGGGGTAGGGGGATTAGATTAGGGGTTAATAATTTTAATATAGCTGGCGGCGGGGTAGGAGCTCACATTAGGGGGTAGGTAATGTAGGTGGCGGCGGTGTAAGGAGCTCACATTAGGGGGTAGGTAATGTAGGTGGCGGCAGTGTAAGGGGCTCACATTAGGAGGTAGGTAATGTAGGTGGCGGTGGTGTAAGGGGCTCACATTAGGGGGTAGGTAATGTAGGTGGCGGCGGTGTAAGTTGCTCACATTAGGGGGTAGATAATGTAGGTGGCGGAAGAGTAAGGGGCTCACATTAGGGGGTAGTTAATGTAGGTGGCGGCGGGGTCCGGGAGCAGCGGTTTAGGGGTTAATAACTTTATTAGGTGCAGCGGGGTCCGGGAGCAGCAGTTTAGGGGTTAATGCATTTATTATTAGGAGAGTGAGGGGGGATAGCAGATAGAGGGGTATACGTGTCGTGCTATGTTTGGGAGGCGTGTTCGACAGTACGGGAGATTTAATACTTTAGTCAGGTTTTTTATGCGCCGGCAGTTTCTAAAGTCACTGGCGACTCCAGAAATTTGTACTTACGCAGATTTCTGGACATCGCTAGTTTCTCAGACTTATGGCACTTTAGCATCTGATGGCGCCGTATATGGGATAGCTCGAGTTGCGAGCTGAAGCTACGGGCGGCGCAGGTTTCCACGCTTGTGCCAAAACCTGCGCCGTATATTGGATCACGCCCCGGGTATCACTTGTGTAATGTTAAAAGTTTACTTTTTAGTGATGCTTGTGTGTAATTGGGGAAAAAATAGCAAGCCATTAGAAATCTTGGCCGAAATTAGTCATTGAAGTAATGCCAAATGAAACACATAAGATTGTAATCTATTCTCTGTTGCATGCACTTTGTTTTTAAAAATAATTAATAAATGTTGTGGTTTTAACCCTTATTGAGGATCTTCTACTGGTATTTCTGAGCACCATTTTAGGGACCTGCATGAGATCCTCCACTTTGATTTTACCTAGACACGCAAACATCATATTGGTAAAGTAATATAAAATATATTCAGCCACATACACAGCTGCCAAATAAAACACCCAGATGTACAAGGACTATACCCCTAAACAAATATAAACCGTATCCAAACATGTACAACACACAAGACACACACAAAATACTCAGACACATACAGAACATTCAGATCACCCAGATACACATGCAGCACCCAGATGAAAGCAAAGCACTCTAATACCAGCATCCAATTTACTAACATACAGATAGATTACGTTTGCGTTACGACTTTTAACGCTGAAAAATGGCAATTCCAGCATAATGGCCAGAAACGCATATTACGAGTCATGTGAGTATAGCTATACCGCAAGCATTTCAGCCTGTAACGCAACGTCCATTTCGCACTCAAAAAAATGAAGTTTTTGTGTGGGATTTTCATAGCGTCGGTATTACAGGTTGTGCAGTGAGGCTAAAATGCTTGCGTTACAGCCTATACCGACACGATCCACACCGCTATCTGAAAGCAGTAGTTATGGATTTTGTGTAACAAAAATGTTTCACAAAACTCATAACTAAACTGTTACAAAGTACACTAACACCCATAAACTACCTATTAACCCTTAAACCGCCACCCTCCTGCATCACAAACACTTTATTAAACCTATTTACCCCTAATCCGCTGCCCACCCACATCGCGACTATTAAATTAATGTATTAACCCCTAATCTGCTGCCCCGACACTATAATAAAGCTATTAACCCCTAATCTGCCGCTCCCCGACATCGCTGACACTATAATAAAGTTATTAACCCCTAAACCTTCAGCCTCCCACATCGCCGCCACTAAATAAACCTATTAACCCCTAAACTGCCGCCCCCCCACATCACGACACACTAAATTAAACTATTAACCCCTAAATCTAACACGCCCCTAACTTTAAATTACAATATAACTATCTTTAAATAACTAAAAACTTACCTGTGAAATAAAAATAAACCTATCATTAAACTATAAATTAACCTAACCTTACTATTCTAATAAAATAAAAAAATACTATCAATTAAACAATCTAAATTACAAATTTAAAAAAACCTAACCTTACAAAAAAATTTAAATATCTAAAATTACAAAAAATAATAAACACTAAATTACGGAAAAAAAAACACTAAGCTTACAAAAAATAATACACAAAATTATCAAAAATAAAAACAATTACACCTAATCTAATAGCCCTATAAAAATAAAAAAAAACAAATAAAAATACCCCCTAGCCTACAATAAACTACCAATAGCCCTTAAAAGGGCCTTTTGTAGGGCATTGCCCTAAGTTAAACAGCTCTTTTAAAAGTCCCCCCAACAGTAAAACCCACCACCCAACCAACCCCCCAAAATAAAAAACCTAAGCTACCCATTGCCCCTAAAGGGCCATTTGTATGGACATTGCCCTTAAAAGGGCAGTTCAGCTCTTTTTCATTGCCCTTAAAAGGGCATTTAGCTATTTTTCAAATTGCCCAAACCCTAATCTGAAAAATAAAAACACCCCAAAAAATAAAATAAATACCTAACACTAATCCCAGAATATCTGCTCACGTTTCCTGAAGTCCAGACATCCATCTCCATCCAGGCAGCGAGAAGTCTTTATCGATGTGCGGCAGACATGATTCGCTATTACGGATCATGTCTGTCCACACCATGGTAAATATACCCCCTATTCTGAAGTCTGATGTGGCATGTGGCATGTGGCTGACAGAGGGGCTACAAGACAGAGATCTAATCTGAAGTCTGATGTGGCATGTGGCTGTCAAATGATCTACAAGATAGAGATCTATTCTGAAGTCTGATGTGGCATGTGACTGACAGAGGAGCTACAAGACAGAGATCTAATCTGAAGTCTGATGTGGCATGTGGCTGACAGAGGAGCTACAAGATAGAGATCTATTCTGAAGTCTGATGTGGCATGTGTCTGACAGAAAAGCTACAAGATAGAGATCTAATCTGAAGTCTGATGTGGCATGTGTCTGACAGAGGAGCTACAAGGTAGAGATCTAATCTGAAGTCTGATGTGGCATGTAACTGACAGAAGAGCTACAAGATAGAGATCTATTCTGAAGTCTGATGTGGCATGTGTCTGACAGAGGAGCTACAAGGTAGAGATCTATTCTGAAGTCTGATGTGGCATGTGTCTGACAGAGGAGCTACAAGGTAGAGATATAATCTGAAGTCTGATGTGGCATGTGTCTGACAGAGGAGCTACAAGGTAGAGATCTATTCTGAAGTCTGATGTGGCATGTGTCTGACAGAGGAGCTACAAGGTAGAGATCTAATCTAAAGTCTGATGTGGCATGTGTCTGACAGAGGAGCTACAAGATAGAGATCTATTCTGAAGTCTGATGTGGTATGTGACTGAGAGAGGAGCTACAAGATAGAGATCTATTCTGAAGTCTGATGTGGCATGTGTCTGACAGAGGAGCTACAAGGTAGAGATCTAATCTGAAGTCTGATGTGGCATGTGACTGACAGAAGAGCTACAAGATAGAGATCTATTCTGAAGTCTGATGTAGCTCCTCTGTCAGACACATGCCACAAGATAGAGATCTATTCTGAAGTTTGATGTGGCATGTGACTGACAGAGGAGCTACAAGATAGAGATCTAATCTGAAGTCTGATGTGGCATGTGTCTGACAGAGGAGCTACAAGATAGAGATCTATTCTGAAGTCTGATGTGGCATGTGTCTGACAGAGGAGCTACAAGATAGAGATCTATTCTGAAGTCTGATGTGGCCTGTGTCTGACAGAGGAGCTACAAGATAGAGATCTAATCTGAAGTCTGATGTGGCATGTGGCGGACAGAGGGACTATAAGGCAGAGATCTAATCTGAAGTCTGATGTGGCATGTGACTGATAAAGGAGCTACAAGACAGAGATCTAATCTGAAGTCTGATGTGGCATGTGGCTGACAGAGGAGCTACAAGATAGAGATCTAATCTGAAGTCTGATGTGGCATGTGTCTGACAGAGGAGCTACAAGACAGAGATCTATTCTGAAGTCTGATGTGGCCTGTGTCTGACAGAGGAGCTACAAGATAGAGATCTATTCTGAAGTCCGATGTGGCATTTGTCTGACAGAGTGGCTATAAGGCAGAGATCTAAACTGAAATCTGATGTGGCATGTGGCTGACAGAGGGGCTATAAGACAGAGATCTAATCTGATATCTGTCACAATAGTTACACCTATCGTTCACGCCCACTCTTTTTGGATCCTATGATTGGCTAGGAGTTAAGCCATCTGCTCAGTGCTGTTGTTATTATCATACTTTTCTAGTTCCATCACACCCATCACCCCTATCGAGATTATGATTGGGTAGTAGCGATCCTCTCCCCTCGATCCTCTATCATCTGTGAATTATGTGTAATATCCTATGCACACTAGACACAATATCCATTTCAGGGACCCTGATGAAACATTTGGTGATCTCATTCCTGATTCAAGCATATATATGCTGTGTAGAGCTCTAACATCATTATATTACTTGGCGAGTCCAACCACGCCCCCTATGACATCAGAGTTGATGCCTCCTCCCTTTCTTTGTTAACACAATATCTGCTACAATTTATGATACTAGATGAACTTCTTTACTAGTTTTTTAATAAATATACATTAGTTATCATTATCTGAACATCACTCCCAATATAGGAAATGTAGTCTATTTTAGTTAGACGAACTTGACATCATATTATCGGCCCCACACTGAGGTATACCCGTAATACAATTGCTGGAACATACCATTCTCAATAGGTTATAGGGGCAACTATATGAAGATTTTAGGTATATTAACATAATAATCTTTATGTATATAATTTTTGTTTATATTTCATTTTATACATACACTACAGTTATTTTGTTATCTCTGGAGAAATTGACAAAAGATCATGATTACTTTGTACCCTTTTAATTATTTTTTATATGTGTATATATCTCACTATATATATGTCATGTGGTATCTACTGATGGGTGTGTATTTTTGACGACCTCTGATTGGATGAATTTAGATTCAAATATGGCAGCTGTGAGAGTTTGTTTGTATAGCCTGAGGAAACAGTGCTGTGACACTGAGAAATGCGTTGCTGCTGTTTTTGTAATACATTTTTAAACTCTCATTTTGCTGTCTTTCCATTTTTTGGGATACTTTTATCATACCATCTACTTTTTGGATCTCTGGACTCTCCTGGGAGAGACGAGGATTCCATTGGCTGACTACTCCAACATTGAGCTGAACGGACCTGCATCTTACCTTGGCATCTCTGGACTCTCCCTGGTGAGACGAAGATTCCATTGGTTGAATTTCTGTTGTGTCTACCGGACGACTGGTTGGTTCCGGACTGCTTATATTGTACATCAGTGCTTTATACCTTGTGAGTAAGATTCTTAATATCTACTGTTATCTTCTGTGGAGTCATTTTGATCTGCACTATGTGGCACCCTCCATCTCCTTTGTTATAGATCATCTTATCCTGTGTTGTGGCGTGACACTCTAGAGGAGCTGCCATTTATTTTGGACCTGTGCCATCCAGACCATCAGGAATTATATCAAAAAATCAAAGGTGATAAAAATGCGCTATACACTGAACACTGAACAGATGTTAAATAATAATACAATGGTAAAAATTAATAGACCTTTAGAAAGTGAATATTCCAACTTATTTCACAAGTGGGTAATTGAGATGAAACAATTATTATAATGTCTGTAAACTGACAATTGATACAAAGTACCTTATAGTGATAGTCCACAGGTTAATAATGAATCCAATATACAGTCCTGTGGATTCACTGTGGATGTGTCCAGATAATTATTTCGGTGGTTGTAATATGTGGTCCCTTTAATCCCAGGGAGAGTCAAAAACGCCCAGGTACTGCTGCCTTGTATTCAGCCCGGTATTTCCAAACCAGGGCTACGAATGAAGGAACATGTAGAGATAAAAAGAAAAAGGCGCAGAGGGGCGAGACTCAAGTGAAGGCGTTTAATAGCAAAATATGACACACATACAATTTATGCACTTACTAGATACAAGTTTAAAAGCTGCAAAATAGAAGGAGCGTGGGTAGTTCAGTTTATACTCCTCTCACTGTCGGCTCGTTGTAATTGCCGTACACCGCTATACCAGAAGTGACTGACAGGTTAATCCGGATACCTTGTCAGTAAAGTCCGTGGCTTGTATGAGAGTTAGGGAACAGTACCCTTAACGCATCCGACTATGTTGTCAGTCTGTGTTTCCTGACGCGTTTCCCCCGGTCAGCGGCCGGGCTTCTTCAAGAGGATCTATAACGGATACAATGTAACAGGCGCTCTTTCTATTTAAACAAAAGCAGACCAATTGGAGCTCTAGGGTGTGTGTGTGAGCTCCTATTGGATTGCTCCATAGTTCTCATATCATTACAAACATATGGACGCTGATGCATATATAATATAAAACGACAAAACATACTTCAATTGATAAAGGACAATAAAAATTACAATATAAATAACCATATATAAATACAAAGATAAAAAATATTTTTAAAACAATTGTTTGAAGTGATAATATTTCGATCTTATCGATATTGGGAAACTTTTGGTTTTATCGCCGTGGGCAACTTTTCTTAAGACCTATTGAATTGTTGTGGTTTCTATTGCTTTAAATGAGTATGTGATAATTATACTCTGAGCTAGCTCACTCTCCTAAATCTAAATAGTCATATTGAGCACTGCTTTCCTTAACTAAAAATTGATGCCAGTCATTAAATTGTTGAAATAAATATGTGCTTTATACTATTTGTTGTAGGACAAATGTGGATTAAAAGGTTTCTTTTTTACAGTACCTATTAACTTAATGCTTTAGACCTCAAAATTAATTTTTAAAATTGATTTTAAAAAATAGATATGGTATATACTTTTATTTTATAAATATGACCTATAATTGTTATTAAGATTGTTTATTTAAATTATGGAAAGAAGTTCAGATGAATAATTTATAAACAAAACAATTTCTACATACTATTTATTTACATGAAGGCTGCTACATCGATATCTATATTCATACCTAATGGTTGGAGTGTTTTTAATTTGTATATCCATTTTGTTTCAAGCTTCCTTAATTCAAGTAGCCTATTGGGTTTAGATGGGGGTACCCAATCTATAACTTGTATTCTTAAAGAACTAGGACTACTCCCATGGCACTCTGAAAAGTGCCTGGGTACACTATGTTTAAGTAATTTTTCTTTTATATTATAAATGTGTTCATTTGTTCTTCTTCTTATTTTGCGTTTCGTGCGGCCTACATATAATAGGCCACACCCACATTCTAGCAAGTAGACCACATATGTAGAATCGCAATTACTTCTAAAGGCTATGTTATAAGTTTCTGTTAATTCACTGTTTGAAAATGTAGGTGCTTTATTTATGTGTTTACACATATTACATCTTGTTTTGTTGCATTTCATAGTCCCTTTCCACTCTTTTAGCCAGTTACCTTCCACTGATTTGGATACTTCATTGGTTGGAATTTTTCCTTTTAGGGGTTTTAGTTTACTTGGGGCTAGAATATTCTTTAGGCTTTTCCCTTTTTTGTAGGTAAAAGTAGGTTTATTTTCAAGGTGCGGCCCAAGAATGGGATCTGACTTAAGTAGTGGCCAGTGTTTCATGAAGATGTTCTCCATCTTCCTAGTACCCTCATTGTATGTGGTAATGAATCTAGGCTGGTTCGTTATGCATGTTTTTGATTTGACTAGTGTATTGTGTATTGTGGTCCCCAATTTTTCATTATTTTCACCCTTGTTACCAATTTTGGATAAAATGGACATTCTATCTTTACCTAATGCCTTTTCTTTTGCTTGCTGTATGTCCTCATACTTATAGCCCTTCTCGATAAATTTACCTTCTAAAATGGTTGCTTCTAATTCAAAGTCTTCTAGATATGTACAATTCCTTCTAATGCGTAAAAATTGACTATATGGGACATTATTAATCCAGCATTTCTTGTGTGCACTTTTGGCTTGTATAAAACTATTACGGTCAGTTGTTTTCCGATAGTTTTTTACTGCAACTTTACCTGTATTGTCTTTGAATAAAATTAAATCTAAAAATTCTATTTGAATATTAGAATATGATTTAGTGAATATTAAGTTAAAATTATTTGTATTGATATAATTCATGAAGTTCTCTATTTGGTCCGCCTCTCCTTTCCAAAGAATGATTATATCGTCAATATACCTACCATAACATAGTATATTGTTAATATAGGGGTTATTTTCCCAGATGAATTGATTTTCAAATGCATTGACATATAAATTAGCATAGGATGGGGCAAATGTAGTCCCCATCGCTGTGCCCCTAGTTTGGAGGTAAAATTTGTTTTGAAACGTAAAATAATTGTGATGTAGAATAAAATTTATACTGTCTAAAAGAAATTTGATATGATTGGGTGGAATAGGCCATTTTGTTAATTCTTCTTCGATTTTTAGGACACCAAGTTTGTGTGGGATGCACGTGTATAAAGCAGATATATCACATGTAAGCCACATCATATTATCTTCCCATGGGATACCCTCAAACCTCTTGATTACCTCAGTTGTGTCTTTTAAATAAGCTTTTGTTTTTTTAACAATCGGTTGCAAATAGAAGTCTACATATTTAGATAGACTATCACAGATAGATCCTATACCGGATACTATCGGCCTCCCTGGTGGATTTAAGGGGTTTTTATGGACCTTGGGTAAATGATATATGATGGATGTATTTGGTTGGGGGGTAAATATGAATTTATATTCTTCACTATTAAGTATGCCATCTGATTTTGCTTTGTTTAACATTTTATTCAATTCTTTGTTATACATTTCTGTAGGGTCACTGGGGAGAGTCTTATATGTTTCTACATCATTTAACAAGTTATATGCTTCCTGTATATAAGCTTCTCTTTTCTGAATAACAATACCCCCGCCCTTGTCGGCGGGGCGTATTATTATCTCATCATTATCAGTTAATTTTTTTAAAGATTTTCTTTCTTGTATTGTCAAGTTGTCATTGTATTTATTAAAAAAAAGTTGTCTCTTTAGTAAATTGTTCCTCTATATCTTGTTGAACTAACTTGGTGAACATAGATAATTGTTCCCCTTGGGATCCTACTGGATTAAAGGTTGATTTGGCTTTAAAATTAGAGTGATATATTTCAGGTTCAGTCTCATGTTGGGACAGATCTAGTGCATCAATATATTCATCTAAAGGATCATCTATGTTTGCATCTATTAAATTTGCAGGGGTATAAGGAGGATCAGTTACAATTTGATTACCCATAATTTCTAAGTCTTTTAAAATATTTAAAGTTCCTAGATCTCCTGATTCTATGTGGCGATTATTAGGTATGTCTCTGTTCAGGGGATTTTTAAGGTAATATCTTTTGAGCGTTAGCTTTCTGACATACTTATGTAAATCCACATACATCTCAAATTTATTTGGTTTGGATTTTGGTGCAAAGTTTAGACCCTTCTGAAGAAGTTTGAGGTCATTTTGATCTAATTCAATATTAGCTAGATTAAAAATATCTTTTTTAGTTTGATTTACTCTTTCCTTATTCTTCCTGTTTGTCTGTAACTGTTTTCCTGCTCTATTTCCTCTTGTTCTCTTTCTAAGGACCTTTTCCTTTGCTTTGTCCTGTCCTGTTGAAATTCTGGTGGTTCTTGGTTTCTGTTTGTCCCTACCCCTAAAAAATTATTCTCTGAAATCTCTTTTGGCCTAGCGCCTTTATTTTCCCAAGTGGGTGTAGTATATTGATTTTTGTGTGAGGCCAGTGGTTCATAACTATTTTTGGTACTAATATAATTATTATGGGGATTTGTAAATTCCTTATCCCTATAACTGTTCCTCCTTCTCCATTCTACATGTTGATTTGGATTTCTATGATGACTGGTATGGTCAGGGTATGTAGAATAATTGTTTGTATTTGCATGTGCACTATGATTACTGTAATGAGTCTTTCCATGACTATTATGGTCAGTGTGTGTAATCCGATAGTTTTCATGGGTGCTTGTATTATGGTATGGCATTCTCTGATAACCCCCTGGTTTATGATGAACCATTGGTGATTGATTGTTCTGATAATGAACAGAATTATTATTCTGATAGTGATAGGGTCTATTATCCTTATTGAGATATTGTCCTTGCTTGTCTCTTCTTTGATTGTCATGTCTGTAGTTGTTACCTGATTCGTTATTCCTAAAATCATTATTTGCTTTCTTATTATCTGAATTATTTGCGGGAAATATAGAATCTTTATTTGATTTTTTAATGACTGGCATCAATTTTTAGTTAAGGAAAGCAGTGCTCAATATGACTATTTAGATTTAGGAGAGTGAGCTAGCTCAGAGTATAATTATCACATACTCATTTAAAGCAATAGAAACCACAACAATTCAATAGGTCTTAAGAAAAGTTGCCCACGGCGATAAAACCAAAAGTTTCCCAATATCGATAAGATCGAAATATTATCACTTCAAACAATTGTTTTAAAAATATTTTTTATCTTTGTATTTATATATGGTTATTTATATTGTAATTTTTATTGTCCTTTATCAATTGAAGTATGTTTTGTCGTTTTATATTATATATGCATCAGCGTCCATATGTTTGTAATGATATGAGAACTATGGAGCAATCCAATAGGAGCTCACACACACACCCTAGAGCTCCAATTGGTCTGCTTTTGTTTAAATAGAAAGAGCGCCTGTTACATTGTATCCGTTATAGATCCTCTTGAAGAAGCCCGGCCGCTGACCGGGGGAAACGCGTCAGGAAACACAGACTGACAACATAGTCGGATGCGTTAAGGGTACTGTTCCCTAACTCTCATACAAGCCACGGACTTTACTGACAAGGTATCCGGATTAACCTGTCAGTCACTTCTGGTATAGCGGTGTACGGCAATTACAACGAGCCGACAGTGAGAGGAGTATAAACTGAACTACCCACGCTCCTTCTATTTTGCAGCTTTTAAACTTGTATCTAGTAAGTGCATAAATTGTATGTGTGTCATATTTTGCTATTAAACGCCTTCACTTGAGTCTCGCCCCTCTGCGCCTTTTTCTTTTTATCTCTACAGGAATTATATCAGTAGGACTTTTGTATTACTGAACATTATTATTTGGACTATTTGCCCGATCCTCCTGTTTGATTTGATATAATCACTTATTTAGATAGATCAATAGGTTATCTAGACCTGGTGGTTCATCATATGTGGTGTAAGTTTGTGAGTTATTAACATATTGCACATCATCATATTGTTATTGATTGGCTGTCCCTCTTTTGACGGCCCCTTGTGCACACTTTGTATTTCTCATCCCTCTTCCTTTTCAGTTTTTATATATATATTTTTTAAATATATTTTTTCTACTGGTGTCTTGGCGCCTCTTATTAGTACCTGTGTGGCTATTGTGGCCATCTGTGTGCTAGTTTGTCTTTCTAATCTGAAGTCTGATGTGGCATGTGGCTGACAGAGGGGCTATAAGACAGAGATCTAATCTGAAGTCTGATGTGGCATGTGGCTGACAGAGGGACTATAAAACAGAGATATAATCTGAAGTCTGATGTGGCATTAGGAATGATGGGGCATATAGTTTATAGAGGAGCTACAAGGCATCTGATCTAAGGACTGATGTAGCATTTTGGTGGCATAGGTTGCTACAGATTCAGGGATCTGATCTGAGGTATGATGTGGTATGTAACTCATAGAGGGCCTACAAGGCAGGGATCTAATCTGAAATCTCATGAGGATTGTGGCTGATAGAGGAGCTGCAAGACAGGAGTCTGATCTGAGGTCTGATGTGGCATGTGGTTGATAGAGGAGCTACAAGGCAGGGATCTGATACACAGTAAAGTGTGTTGTGGTATGTAGCTGACAGAGTGGGTACAAAGCCAGAATCTGATATGAAGTCTTATATGGCACGTGGCTGACTGAGTTTCTACAAGGCAGAGATACGATCTGAAAACATCTTCACTTGCTCTAACTCTGGACAAGTCTTTATTGATGTCAGCTACACAAGTCCTTTTATTCTTGTAAGTAGGATATGAATTCACAGGCTCACAAAGTATCACAATCCTCTTTTTGATAATTTACTGAAGCAGGAGAAGTTTTGTATCTCCTGGTCAGAAATGTTATGGCTGTCATTGGCCTTGTGGTAACAAATAATTGTGGATTTTCATACAGGGTACAAAATGTTTGTGTGGGTTAAACCATTATTTTTCTTTTGTGTATTGATTTTAAATTTAGAAAAGAATAATTTATTCACCAAATATGAAAAAATAAGAATATACAAGGAATTCTTCATGATGCAAAAGGTTTCGGATGACAATAAACAAACAAATACAATCAGCAGTGTAAAAATCTAATCATCAAAAATATTCACAAAAAGTGACTAAAGTGCAAAAAGAAGTATTTCTGATTGCTATTTTAATACCCTGGGGAAAAAACTATTCAGAAAACGGTTTGTCCTCCGCCGAGTTCATAAAACTCTCAACTTTGGCCTACGATAAAAAGACAATTAAAAAAAAACACTGGCCAGGGTGAGATAAATTAGATGAAAAAAAATCAGACCCTTATTCATTCTTGAAATGTAAATGTCCTTAAAGGGATATGAAACCCGACATTTTTCTTTTATGATTTAGATAGAGCATGCAATTTTAAGCAACTATCTAATTTACTTATATTATCAATTTTCTTCAATTTCTTGGTATCTTTTGTTGAAGAGCAGGGACATATGCTTAGGAGCCGGACCATTTCTGGAGCACAAAATGGCAGCAGTTTTGCAAGAATGCTATCCATTTGCATAGCACTAGAGGGCAGCACTATTTCCTGTCATGTTGTGCTCCAGATGCCTACCTAGGTATCTCTCCAACACAGAATATCATGGGAACAAAGCAAATTTGATGATAGAAGTATATTGGAAACATTTTTATAATGGTTTGCTCTGTCTGAATCACCCAATGATTTTTTTTTACAGATCTAACAATTTGGTGTAGTTTCTCCTTTAAAGATAATGAACCAGAGCTATACCAGGTTAAATAGAGAATTATACAACTGATTTGATGATGGTTGAATAAAAAACAAGAGCTGAGCCCTTAGTTGTTTAAAAAGATAGATAATCCCTTTATTACCCATTCCCCAGTTTTACATAACCAACACGATTATAGTAATACACTTTTTATCTCTGTGATTACATTGTATCTAAGCCTCTGCAGAATGTCCCCTTATCTCAGTTCTTTTGTCAGACTTGCATTTAGCCAATCAGAGTTTACTTTTATCTATTTGGCGCACATGAACTAGCGCTGTCTAGCTGTGAAAACTGTCAAAATGCACTGAGATAAGAGGCAGCTTTTAATGGCTTAAAAGTTAGCATATGAGCCTACCTAGGTTTAGCTTTCAACAAACTATACCAAGGGAACATAGCAAATTTGATGATAAAAGTAAATTGGAAAGTTGTTTAAACTCGCATTCCCTATTTGAATCATGAAAGTTAATTTTTTACTAGACTGTCCCTTTAAGTTTAATTGCTATTATGATATCTTTGCATTATGCATTTTTAACTGGTCATTTCTAATATGAAACTATAGAAAGATAATTCATGTTTAAGAACTATTATATATACTGTTATATATAGCAACCAGCAGATGGCAGCAGAATATAAAGAATTTTTTTTACAGTTTTACTTCTTATTTGCTTGAAGATAAAGGTTACTGTAAAAAAGGTTCTCAGTAGGAGCTGTAAAATCATCACTTTGTGTTAGTTTTATAATATATACCAATGCATGTCTTTGTGCTGAAATACTGTTGTAGACATTTACATGACCGCACAAACATATAAAACATATAAAAGTACATAACTATATAACCACATTATTTGATGTATAAACACATAAATAAAACAAATTCATACATATACCATATCACAGAGATCTATATTTAGTTATATTGTCCCATCTTTTCCAATAAGTCTGAGAATTAATTTTATTTTCCACTGGCCATCCCTTATTTGAAATAAATATTTCCAGAAATAAATTCCATATTAACTGATCTTTATAAAGGTAAGTGCCACAAAGTTACATTTAAACACCAAAAGGGAATGAAAGGCAGAGTGCGGACTAGAGAGCAGTCTGGGTGTTACAAGTGGGGGATAAAGTGTAATGGGGAAGGGGTGCCACATTACAGCAGTAGTCCTGCTCTACGGTTAGAATTTTAGTAAAAATCATTATCATTTAGTTCTCACAATAAAACCAATAGTGAATGTTCATTATTATTATTATTGCTATTATACATGTGAGCCTTATTTCCTTTTTTAGAACAGAAAGCAGAAGTACATTGCATGTCTTATTCTGCTAACTTGGGTTTGCTGTACTTTAGAGCAGCTATGTAGTGATAAAGTGTTATATCCACATCATTTGGATTTCAAATTATTTTACATTATAGTAACAAAACAAAATGTGTCTTTAATCCAGAGAGTTTATTAAAAATACACACTGTGGTTCATATGAAGCCCTGCAATTTACAAGTGTTGTAACTTTAATACATTTAGGAAGTTGTGCTTTTATGGCAAGCCTTGTGCTTCAAATTCTGCTTGGGGTCTTTCTAAGGTACTTGGGTTTTTACTTTACCTTTTTTTTCTGTCTGTAGCAATCGTGTCAAATGACAGCATGACTCATTGCATTAAGAATGATATTAATACAGACATTACTTCTGAGTCCATTCTTCAATAACATCTTAACATATATACTGTATGTTATACCATTTATAATTTACCAGTATGAAGATATCTAATAAGCAAAATAAACTCCCAAATGCAACATCTGAAATGTAAGTAAGAACACTTCAACTTGCAGTAACTTTTAATTAATTTAATTTAATGCATTTTACACCACATCCAGATCCCAGCTACGCACTTAATTGATTCCTTAATGCAATTTGTCTACCCAGTTATGATTCATGTAGTTGTACATCATTCATGCCTCTTTCTGAAAGGGAACACCAAGCCCAATTGACAAACTATATTGATTAGAGAGTGAATAATTGTAAACGAATAATATATATTAGCAATTGATCACTACATTGAAAAATACATATTTTTAAATCATTTAAGAGTGTCCGCTTAGTTTGCAAAGTTTTGCATAGTTTAGGGACAAGTCCCATTTGTGGGACAAACATACTTTTCAGAGATATTTATATAGCAAAATCAAGCAAATTAAATAATGAAAGTAAATTGCAATGTTGTTTTATTTTCCTTAATTTACAATTGTATGGTAATATTAAATGTTGAGTTTAACATAACAGTAAAAGGGTTGCCTTATTGCCGCTTTAAATGAGTACACATATGAAAAATACAACTGTGAGGGTTCTTATAACGGAACATTATACAAAACATTTCATTAAACTACCCCTGACATATGCATTTTTCATGTGTCCTCCCTTAACCCCTTAACGACTGAGGACGTGCAGGGTACGTCCTCAGAAAAAAGGCAGTTAATGCCTGAGAACGTACCCTGCACGTCCTCAGTGTGGAAAGCAGCTGGAAGCGATCCTGCTCGCTTCCAGCTGCTTTCCGGTTATTGCAGTGATGCCTCGATATGGAGGCATCCTGCAATAACCTTTTTAAGTAATCCGGTGCAGAGAGAGCCACTCTGTGGCCCTCTCTGCACCGGAGATCGGTTGCTCCCTGTGTTGGTGGGTGGGAGCCGGACCGGGAGGCGGGTGGCGGCCATCGATGGCCCTGTGGATGTGAAGGGGGGCGGGATCGTGGGCGGGGGTGGCTGGGGGCGCGCACGGGTGCGCGCGCGTGCACGGGAGGGTGGGGGCGGGCGCGTGCACGGGGAGGGAGCGGGTGGGAACCGCTACACTGCAGAAAATGTGCAAATAAAAAAGATAAAAAAAAGTGAAAATTAAAATAATCAGCAAGGTGGTGGGGGTTTGTCTGTGGGGGGGGGAAGCTACACTACAGAAAAAAAAAAACAAAGAAAAAAAAAGCACTTTTTATTGTAAACTGGGTACTGGCAGACAGCTGCCAGTACCCAAGATGGCCCCCAATAAGGCAGAGGGGAGGGTTAGAGAGCGGTTTTGGGGGGGGATCAGGGAGGTTGGGGGCTAAGGAGGGGATCCTACACAGTAGCATATGTAAATATGCTATAAAAAAAAATTCATTTTTTTTTTAAAACCCTTTTATTTTAGTACTGGCAGACTTTCTGCCAGTACTTAAGATGGCGGGGACAATTGTGGGGTGGGGGAGGGAAGGGAGCTGTTTGGGAGGGATCAGGGGGTGGGATGTGTCAGATGGGAGGCTGATCTCTACACTAAAGCTAAAATTAACCCTGAAAGCTCACTACAAACTCCCTAATTAACCCTTTCACTGCTAGCCATAATACACGTGTGAGGCGCAACAGGATTTAGTGGCCTTCTAATTACCAGAAAGCAACGCCAAAGTCATATATGTCTGCTATTTCTGAACAAAGGGGATCCCAGACAAGCATTTACAACCATTTGTGCCATAATTGCACAAGCTGTTTGTAAATGATTTCAGTGAGAAACCTAAAATTGTGAAAAATTTTACGTTTTTTTTTAATTTGATCGCATTTGGCGGTGAAATGGTGGCATGAAATATACCAAAATGTGCCTAGATCAATACTTGGGGTTGTCTACTACACTACACTAAAGCTAAAATTAACCCTACAAGCTCCCTAAAAGCTCCCTAATTAACCCCTTAACTGCTGGGCATGATACACTTGTGGTGCGCAGTGGCATTTAGCGGCCTTCTAATTACCAAAAAGCAATGCCAAAGCCATATATGTGTGCTATTTCTGAACAAAGGGGATCCCAGAGAAGAATTTACAACCATTTATGCCATAATTGCACAAGTTGTTTGTAAATAATTTCAGTGAGAAACCTAAAGTTTGTGAAAAAATTTGTGAAAAAGTGAACAATTTTTTGTATTTGATCGCATTTGGCGGTGAAATGGTGGTATGAAATATACCAAAATTGGCCTAGATCAATACTTTGGGATGTCTACTAAAAAAATATATATAAATGTCAAGGGATATTCAGGTATTCCTGAAAGATATCAGTGTTCTAATGTAACTAGCGCTAATTTTGGAAAAAAATGGTTTGGAAATAGCAAAGTGCTACTTGTATTTATGGCCCTATAACTTGCAAAAAAAGCAAAGAACATGTAAACATTGGGTATTTCTAAACTCAGGACAAAATTTAGAAACTATTTAGCATGGGTGTTTTTTGGTGGTTTTAGATATGTAACAGATTTTGGGGGTCAAAGTTAGAAAAAGTGTGTTTTTTCCATTTTTCCTCATATTTTATCATTTTTTTTATAGTAAATTATAAGATATGATGAAAATAATGGTATCTTTAGAAAGTCCATTTAATGGCGAGAAAAACGGTATATAATATGTGTGGGTACAGTAAATGAGTAAGAAGAAAATTACAGCTAAACACAAACACCGCAAAAATGTAAAAATAGCCTTGGTCCCAAACGGACAGAAAATGGAAAAGTGCTCTGGTCACTAAGGGGTTAAAGTGGCAATATGGGAACCCTATGTAAGATGTATAAGAAGGAAGGGGGGAAAGGTCCCTATTTTTTCCTTTCGGAAGTAGGAGTTAATAATTCTTATTTTGCTTCTCTGTTTTAGACATTGTTTGATGCTTGGATCACTTTCCTGCCTTTTCTGAGGGAGGGATTTGAGAATTAACAATTATCCATTTGGTGGGGCCTTGGGCATTACGTCGTTCAGACAATAATTTTGTCTGACTATTTATTGACTGATTTTACTTTAAAAGTTTTTTTCCCTTTCTTTCAGAGTGAATTCATTCTAGTGTGTCTGCTCAGCTAGTACAGGTAGATTCCAGTTATTGTATGCTTTTGCTTGGGGCTATTTGTTATCTTATGTAACATACCAGGCTTGACATCTTTGAATTATATGTAAAATGTAAATACAAATTAAATGAAAAAGATATGTTTGGGTTATAATCACAGGCTATAGTCACAGTCCATGCAGCCAGTATGTTGTCTGCATGTAAGTACGTTTTATCTAGGGTTGCCATATTGCCTCTTTAAAGGAGGTCACATATGAAAAATACATCTCTAAGGGTTCTTATAATGGAATATTATACAAAGCATTTCTTTAGATAGCCCCTGACATATGCTTGGACTCTCCTATTGTTATGAATTCTGCTAATACCAGCATAATTTTTCTGTTTTTTACGAGTTGAAAATAAACACATTTGCTCGAGCGCAATGACGATTTACGCTTTCCAGGTTAGCATGACTTGAGAGCTAAAGGGTAAGGAAATAACAAAAAAGTTGCATTAAACGCAACATAAATACACTTAAAAGTACAGTTCCACTCATATAAACACTATCTGATAAAAAAATATTTAAATAAAAAATATTAAACAAGTTATAAGGGCTCAAAGATTCTGTCTACATCCTTGCGTGAGTCCAGACCTACCAAGTGCATACCTGTATTTTGTTTCCATTCTCTGTGTATGACCCTGGCTTTAGCTGACTGATTTCCTGGTTCCTGACTACGGCTATTGTTCCCTTTGTTTGGCTTGGCTGAATACTCGCTTTGGCATCTGACCCCTGGCTTGGTACCGACTATGTCCTGGATTTCCCTATTGTTGTTTATTATTTTGTTTAATGCTATATTCAATAAACTTTATTTATTTTTAACCTGCACTTTCTGTTTCTGTCTGGTTTCTTGGTTCTTTGACATGCATGTGAAGAACATTGGAATGTGAAACATCAAAAAAGAAAGATGTCCAACAGTTCATTGGCTTTACCAATTTTTCAATTTTCTGCTCCAATCACAAAATTATCTAAAACACATCAGCAATTTTCTTGGAATACTCAAGCTCAGGAGGATTTTTCTAAACTAAAACAATTGTTTACATCTGCTTCTGTACTAATTCACAAACCAGGATATATACCCCTTTTATATGTAAGGACAAAACTGTCAATACTTGCAGCTACTGCTGCTTATAATCCAGCTGGAGCTTATGATCCCAAATATGCAATCTTTGTGCTATAATTGGTTGTCTGCACAACGGCTTAATTCTGTCCCCAAAAACTGTGTGTCTCCCACACACTTACAATGATCCTGAGAATAAGCAGTCCATAGAGAGTGAGATAAATAAGTAAATCAAGGACGCAGACATCCAATGCTCACCTCTTCTCCTCAGGGTAGACCGCAGTGATTGGCAACCTCCTAGCTCCTGTAAAGTGTGCAAATCTTCCTCCCAGCTGAACCATGCTCTTCTAGATTCCACCCGGTGTCAGGCAAGGATACTCCAATGTAAATAATGAAAACCGGGGAGTCCGTTTCAATAAAAACAATTTGTTAATTTCCTTTGCATTAAAAATCACTCAACAGCGTTTCCATCCTACACACCAATCTCAATAGCATCCGGATTGTGCCGGCAGCGTCACAAGCCAGCTGATGCGTTTAAGCCAATGGCCTTAGTCATAGCTGTATGACCTGCCTTTCCAGACTAAAACATATATCACACGCCTGTCCCTGTGATAGGTTAAAAACTTAATGACGCTGTTGGCCCAGCCCCTTTTCCTTGTCATCATCATATAAACAAACAGATAAATATCCGCTAATTTGTACAGATCTTAGATAAGCGGATCTATGTGTTTTTTTTATAAACTGGCTGGTTACATGTATCCACAGTGTGTACTTACATGATCACATTCATTGTTAATTGCACATTAGGAACATAACAATTTCAATTCAGTTCGTAATATCATTATAAAACATTTATGTAAAACAACTTTGTGAGTGCGGACAATTAGTATTAAGACAAGCACAGAAAAAAAATAATTGCAACACTCCATTTGGTTAATTAATTCCCAAAAGAAATTTTGTTGCTTGATAATCCATATAATCTGACTTCTAGTATCAAGCCTAAAAACATGATTAGCCCCTTAACGACCGACGACGTATGCCATATGTCCTAAAAAAAAAGCACTTAACGACCAAGGACGTATGGCATACGTCGTCGGTTAAACAGAGCACTGGAAGCGATCGAAATCGCTTCCAGCTGCTCTAACAGTATTGCAGGCTTGCCTTGATGTCTAGGCATCCTGCAATACTGTTCCCAAGTGCCGGGACCGGATTGATCACTCTCCCACGAGTGATCACTTCCGGTTTCGCTCCACGTGGAGCCCGGCAGTGTTTCAGAGCATCGGAAGCGATCGGACACGCTTCCGATGCTCTGCTTGTGTGCTAAATGCCTCGGTGGGTCGAGGCACTTAGTTATAAAATAATAATAAAAAAATGATTAAAAAAAAAGGTAAAAATAAAAAAAGCCCTAAATAGCCCCCCCCCTCCCCCTTCACTAGGCATCCAAGATGGCGATGCCCAGTGCATCATGGGGCCTCTGAGGGTGTTCATAGCCTGCCTCATCATAGGGGCAAGCTAGGGTCACCCAATCTGAGCCTCCCACCCAAAAAAAATAAAATACCCCATTTGTCTGATCAGGTCAATATTTGTAAATATTGACACTGATCAGTGTGGATCTCCCTCCCTCTCCTTACTCGCCATTTTGTTGGAGCGAGAGAGAGACCTGTTTTTTTGCGGAGAGAGATTTAATTCTTTTATTTGTTAAAAAAATATAGAACCGAAGGCTCTTTTCAGAGCCATTAACCCCTAGCTTGCCAGTGATCACTATAAATCACTGGCAGTAGCATAGCTGCACTTTTTTTTGCTGTCTGTGCATTTTTTTAGGGGTTCATTTTTTTTGTTGTATTTTTTTAAAAAACCCAAAGGCTCTTTTCAGAGCCATTTAGCTAATTTAATTTAATTTCCAGAGTCATTAACCCCTAGCTTGCCAGTGATCGCTATAAATCACTGACAGTAGCATAGCTGTACTTTTTTGCTGTCTGTGCTTTTTTTAGGGGTTCATTTTGTTGTTGTAATTTTTTAAAAATCCAGAGGCTCTTTTCAGAACCATTTAGTTAATTTAATTTAGTTTTCAGAACCCTTAACCCCTAGCTTGCCAGTGATCGCTATAAATCACTGGCAGTAGCATAGCTGTACTTTTTTGCTGTCTGTGCATTTTTTTAGGGGTTCATTTTGTTGTTGTAATTTTTTAAAAATCCAAAGGCTCTTTTCAGAACCATTTAGTTAATTTAATTTAATTTTCGGAGCCATTAACCCCTAGCTTGCCAGTGATCTCTATAAATCACTGGCAGTAGCATAGCTGTACTTTTTTGCTAGTTAATTTAGTTAATTAATTTAGTTAATTTAATTTAAAAAATTTTAGTACATTTTTTCTGTGACAGATACAAAAATGTCACAGAAAATATATAGTGCTGAGGAGGCGTATGCCATCCTTGCGTCAGAGTCAGATGCCTCTATGTCTGACTCAGACCCCAATTTTGACCCTGCCATATGCTCAGATACATCACTAGATGCAGTCTCAACTGATAGTGATGTATCTGTGGCTGCTAGACCCCCTGCTACCCCCCTACCAGCCCCCCTGCTATCCCCCCTGCCAGAAGGAGGCATGTTGCTGCCATTGCTGGTGAAGAGTGGGTAACGCCTCATCTCCAGAGGCCAGATATCCCACCCTTCACAGCAAATGCTGGCATAAATATAGATGTGGCAGGTTTTAGCCCCCAGCAGTTTCTGGAAGTGTTTCTGGGCGATGATGTATTGCGGAACATTGTCACCCAAACTAATTTATATGCCCATCAGTTCCGTGCTGCAAAGCCTGGAACATATTTGGCAAAGCAGCAATGGGCCCCCATCAATGTGCCAGAATTTAAAAAAAATCTGGGCATTGACCATGCTGATGGGCATCATAAAGAAACCCTCCATTCGCTCCTACTGGAGTAGTAGCCCCATATGCTCTACCCCCATTTTCTCCCAGACTATGTTGAGGAAGAGGTATGAAATGATTCTGCATTTCATGCACTTCAGCGACAACAGCCTGTGCCCCCCTAGGGAGCATCCCCAATTTGACAGGCTGTATAAAATCCGCCCCCTGATAACCCACTTTTCTGCCAGGTTTGCAGAGGCTTATACACCTGGAAGGAATATATGCGTTGATGAATCCCTAATGAAGTATAAGGGAAGGCTGGGATTCAAGCAGTTTATTCCTTCCAAGCGCTCCAGATATGGGGTAAAGGTGTATAAGCTCTGTGACAGCGAGAATGGGTATACTCAGGCCTTCCGGGTGTATGAGGGAAAGGATAGCCACCTTGACCCTCCAGGTTGCCCAGAACATATGGGAACCACTGGCAAGATTGTCTGGGACCTGATATTACCCCTAATGAACAAAGGGTATCACTTGTACTTAGACAATTTTTATACAAGTGTCCTTTTGTTCAAGCTACTGTATTGCTTTGATACAGTAGCTTGCGGTACAATTAAAAAGGACCGCGCAGGTTTCCCAGGACAACTTGTATGCACCCGGCTACGAAGGGGGGAGGCCTCAGCTCTGCGCCAAGAGGAGCTGTTGGCACTTAAGTACATAGACAAGAAGGATGTATACCTTCTTACCACCATCCACACAGAGAGGACGGTGGCGGTTTCTGTACGTGGCAGAGCTGAGATCATAAGGAAGCCAGTGTGCATCAAGTCTAATAACCGGCATATGTGGGGTTGATCTGGCTGATCAGCTGCTGCAGCCCTACCTAATTATGTGGAAGACAACGGCCCGGTACAAAAAGGTTGCAATTTACCTAATGCAGATTGCAACCCACAACGCTTTTTTGTTGTTCCAAAAAGCAAACCTCAGAGTTAAAAAGACTTTTTTACAGTTTCAGCTCCAGATTATTAAGGGGATTTTGTACCATGATGCACCTGCTCCCCGGGCGGTGATGGGAGAGAGCAGAGTTGGGGCTACCCATTTTATTTTTAAAATCCCCCCTACTGCCGCAAAGCAGAAACCACAAAAAAAATGCAGAGTCTGTACCAAGAGGGGGAAGAGAAGGGACAGCATATATCACTGTCCTGATTGCCCTGGACAGCCTGCACTCTGCATTGGGGACTGCTACATACAACGGTCAATTTTTAAAAAAATAAATACATTTGCTTTTATATATATATATATATTTTTTTTGGTTATGTTTACTGTTAGATGTTTTTTGTTTTTTTACTTTTACTGTGCCAGATTTTTACATTTCACTACTTTTTTCTAAAATTGGGCCTGTTTTTTTTTTTAACCAAAACTCCTGTCAAACCTATGCATGGGGGACATAGGTGTTCTCAGGGTGCCTTGCAGAAAACAACCTGAAGTATGTTTTTGTAATAACTTACAACAGTCTCTCCTAAATCATTGTCAAAAAGCAATGTGTCTGTAAAAATGAAAATTGAAAAATTACCACCAAACACTTTCTCCAATTTTTTGGGCTAAAACAGTTGCTTCAAAGGCATCAAAGCACACCATATACAATACCTTTGGGTGTCAACATTTAAAAAATATACACTTTGAATGCAATAAATAAAAGTGGGGTATGCGATAGGCCCCAAACTAAAGATAGATAGATCAGAAGAAATACTCTCATTTTTAATAACTAAAATCATGTAACATAACCTTCCCAAAATCATGGGAAACCTATGCATGGGGGGCATAGGTGTACTCAGGGTGCCTTGCAGAAAACAACCTGAAGTATTCTTTTGCAATAACTTACAACAGTCTCTCCTAAATCATAGTCAAAAAGCAATGTGTCTGTAACAATGAAAATTGAAAAATTACCACCATATACTTTCTCCAATTTTTTGGGCTAAAACGGTTGCATCAAAGTCATCAAACCACTCCATATATAATACCTTGGGGTGTCAACTTTTTAAATATAATCACATTTATGGAAAACAAATAAATTGGGGTATGTTAAAAGACCCCCAAAAAAGACGATAGGCAAAGAAAATATGTTAAATGTGAAAAAAAAAATCACAAACGCATGTCAAACATTTGGCATTGCACCGCCCAAACAAGCCACCAAACACATGCATAGGTGGTATCACTGAACTCAGGAGATGTTGGTGACCACATATTGGTATCTTCTTTGGTAGTAACGCATAACAGGAGCTGTGAATCCATGCCTAAAGTACAATGTATGTGAAAAATAACACAAAAAAATGAATGCCCAATAGTTTGACAAAGACTAGTGGTTGAATTAGTGTATGAAAAGTGTTAAAATACCTGCATTTGAAATACCCTAGGATGTCTACTTTTCAAAAATATATGGTTTGATGGGGGTAAATTACATTGTCCGGCTTCAGAAATGTCTTAAATAGGACATGGGTCCATGGGATGTGAAAATTCAAAGTGCAAAAAATGGAATGCGCTTCCTAAAAATAAGGCCTTTTAGCCCCCATAGAACCCAACACACCTATAAATGGGTGGTATCACTGTACTCAGGAGATGTTGTTGAAAACATATTGAGGTGTTTTTTGGCAGTAACACATAACAGGAACTGAGAATCCACGCCTAAAGTACAATGTGTGTGAAAAATAACACAAAAAAATGACTACCCAAAAGTTTGACAAAGACTGGTGGTTAAATAAGTTCATGGAAAGTGTGAAAATACCAGCATTTCAAATACCCTAGGGGGTCTACTTCACAAAAATATATGGTTTGATGGGGGTAAATTTCATTGGCCGGCTTCAGAAATGTCCCAAATAGGACATGGGTGCATGATGACCAATGTGAAAATTCCAAGTTGAAAAACTGGAATGCGCTTCCTAAAAATAAGGCCTTTTAGCCCCCAGAGAACCCAACACACCTATACATGGGTGGTATCAATGTACTCAGGAGATGTTTTTGAACACATAGTGAGGTGTTTTTTGGCAGTAACACATAACAGGAACTGAGAATCCATGCCTAAAGTACAATGTTTGTGAAAAATAACACAAAAAAATGACTACCCAAAAGTTTGACAAATACTGGTGGTTGAATTAGTGCATGGAAAGTGTTAAAATACCACCATTTGAAATACCCTAGGGTGTCTACTTTTCAAAAATATATGGTTTGATGGGGGTAAATTCCATTGGCCAGCTTCAGACTGTCCCAAATAGGACATGGGTGCATGATGACCGATGTGAAAATTCCAAGTTGAAAAACTGGAATGCGCTCTCTAAAAATAAGGGCTTTTAGCCCCCCGAGAACCCAACACACCTATACATGGGTGGTATCACTGTACCCAGGAGATGCTGCTGAAGACATATTAGGGTGTTATTTGGCAGCACCCTTAACATTATCAGTAAATGTATTCTTAAATTGCTATTTTGTCAAAAAATCAAATTATTCCTCCCCCCCCAAAACTTTGGCATAGATTGGTGGTAAAATGGTTGCATGAAAAAAGTCAAAATACCCCAAGTTTAATACCTTAGGTTGTCTTCTTTTAAAAAATATATACATTTGAAGGGTTATTCAGGGATTCCTGACAGATATTGGTGTTACAATGTAACTATCGCCAATTTTGAAAAAACATGGTTTTGAAATAGCAAAGTGCTACTTGTACTTATTGCCCTATAACTTGCAAAAAAAACAAAGAACATGTAAACATTGGGTATTTCTAAACTCAGGACAAAATTTAGAAACTGTTTAGCATTGGTATTTTATGGTGGTTGTAGATGTGTAAGAGATTTTGGGGCTCAAAGTTAGAAAAAGTGTGTTTTTTTCATTTTTTCCTCATATTTTATATATTTTTTTATAATAAATTATAAGATATGATGAAAATAATGGTATCTTTAGAAAGTCCATTTAATGGCGAGAAAAACGGTATATAATTTGTGTGGGTACAGTAAATGAGTAAGAGGAAAATTACAGTTAAACACAAACATTGCAGAAATGCAAAATAGCCTTGGTCCCAGATGGTCAACAAATTGAAAAGTGGTCTGGTCACTAATGGGTTATACAAGAAATATAGGGGTTGTAGACAATATTGGAAAAAAAACATTGCATTGCCCTAAAGTTAACAGCTCTTTTGCTACAAAACAAAACAAATACCCCCTAACAGTATACAAACCCCCACCCCCAAACCCACAAAATAAAAATTAAGTAAAACCTAATCTACGCATTGCCCTGAAAAGGGCATTTTGTGTGGGCATTGCCCTTAAAGGGCATTCAGCTCTTTTTCCTGCCCTTAAAGGGGCATTCATCTCTTTTATGAAATGCCCAACCCTAATCTAAAAATAAAAACCCACCCCAAAACGAAATAAAAACATTACACAAAATAAAAAATGAATTATCAAAAATAATAAAAATTATTCCTATTCTAATACCCATTTCAAAAAACCCACCACAAAATAAAAAACCTAATCTAGAATAAACTACCAATAGCCCTTAAAAGGGCCTTTTGTAGGACAATGTCCTAAGTTAAACAGCTCTTTTACCTAAAAAAAAAAATCACAAAGACCCACTAACATTACAGATCCCCACGCCCCCAAACCCACAAAATAAAAAAAACGATCTAAAAAAACCTAAGCTACCCATTGCCCTAAAAAGAGCATTTTTATGGGGATTGCCCTTAAAAGGGCATTTAGCTCTTTTACGAAAAGCCCAAAACCTAAACTAAAAAAAAAAAACACCCCAAAATTTTAAAAAATCCTAACACTAACCCCCCGAAGATCCACTTACAGTTGCTGAAGTCCCGCTTGAAGGATCTTCATCCCGCCGGCTCCATCTTAATCCAGGAGGCTCCATCTTCTTCCAGGCAGCATCTTCTATCTTCATCCTGGCGGTGTCTTCTATTCTTATCCTGGCCGTGCAGAGAAGGTCCATACTGAAGACATCTGGCGCGGAGCATCCTCTTCATATGGTCGCCGCCGTATACTGAATCTTTAATGCAAGGTACGCAATTCAAAATGTTGTCTCTTGCATTCCTATTGGCTGATTTGATTTTGGAAATAGGGGTTAATAATTTTTTAATAGTGGCGGAGATGTCGGGAGCTGCAGATTAGGGGTTAATACCTTTAACATAGTATTTGCGGTTAATAGGTAGTTTATCGGTGTTTCTTATACCTTGTAACACTTTAGTTATGAGTTTTATGTAACAGTTTTGTAGCGTAAAACTCATAACTACTGCTTTTAAATTGCGAAAAGGATCATGTCGGTATAGGCTGTAATGCAAGCTTTTTAGCCTCACCGCAAAACTCTTAATGGCGGCGCTATGGAATACCCATGAAAAAAACTTAATTTTTACGAGTGCGGGACTGACGCTGCATTACAGGCTAAAAGGCTTGCGGTACAGCTATACTGACAAGTCTTGTAATGGCTGCTGTGCTGTTTTAACGCTGAAATTACCATTGCATAGATTACGAGTCTTGCGTTATGAGCTGTGCGGGGCTAACGTGCAGTTTTTTTCTCACCTCTCACTTACCTACAGCGCTGGTATTACGGGGTTTTTACAAACCCTGCGTTAACAGGCAAGAAGTGAGCATAGAGCAAAATTGTGCTCCATACCGCACTCCAATACCAGCGCTGCCTAAGTGAGCGGTGAGCTGGTCGTACGTGCTCGTGCACGATTTCCCCATAGACATCAATGGGGAGAGCCAGCTGAAAAAAAATCTAACACCTGCCAAAAAGCAGCGTAAAACTCAGTAACGCAGCCCCATTGATTCCTATGGGGAAACTAAAGTTATGTTTACACCTAACACCCTAACATGAACCCCGAGTCTAAACACCCCTAATCTTACACTTATTAACCCCTAATCTGTTGCCCCCGACATCGCCGACACCTACATTATACTTATTAACCCCTAATCTGCCGCTTCGGACATCACCGCCACCTACATTATACTTATTAACCCCTAATCTGCTGCCCCCGACATCGCCGACACATACATTATACTTATTAACCCCTAATCTGCCGCTTCGGACATCGCCGCCACCTACATTATACTTATTAACCCCTAATCTGCCGCCCCCGACATCGCCGCCACCTACATTATACTTACCCAGATAGCAAGGATAACTCTTACACAAGTAATTCAAACTTTTATTAGTTGCAAATTTTCCAGTGATTATAACATTTTAAACATGGCATTGTAAAAAAACAAAATAACGGCCTAAGTTACAAGACAAACAATAATTTTAACAGAACAAAAAATATGAGATGATGTCCTCTGCTATGATGTTAAATTTGGCACCAGCCTGTAAAATAAAAAAATATATATAAATGTGACCACCTTGTCTCAATTGTTTAGCCTAAAGCAGAACTATAATTTCTAGATCTAAAAAAGTGAATTTGACAGATGGTACAACACATAGCAGTATTTCAACTTCAAGGTTGTGAAGAATACAATTATATATATACAGGGAGTGCAGAATTATTAGGCAAATGAGTATTTTGACCACATCATCCTCTTTATGCATGTTGTCTTACTCCAAGCTGTATAGGCTCAAAAGCCTACTACCAATTAAGCATATTAGGTGATGTGCATCTCTGTAATGAGAAGGGGTGTGGTCTAATGACATCAACACCCTATATCAGGTGTGCATATTTATTAGGCAACTTCCTTTCCTTTGGCAAAATGGGTCAAAAGAAGGACTTGACAGGCTCAGAAAAGTCAAAAATAGTGAGATATCTTGCAGAGGGATGCAGCACTCTTAAAATTGCAAAGCTTCTGAAGCGTGATCATCGAACAATCAAGCGTTTCATTCAAAATAGTCAACAGGGTCGCAAGAAGCGTGTGGAAAAACCAAGGCGCAAAATAACTGCCCATGAACTGAGAAAAGTCAAGCGTGCAGCTGCCAAGATGCCACTTGCCACCAGTTTGGCCATATTTCAGAGCTGCAACATCACTGGAGTGCCCAAAAGCACAAGGTGTGCAATACTCAGAGACATGGCAAAGGTAAGAAAAGATGAAAGACGACCACCACTGAACAAGACACACAAGCTGAAACGTCAAGACTGGGCCAAGAAATATCTCAATACTGATTTTTCTAAGGTTTTATGGACTGATGAAATGAGAGTGAGTCTTGATGGGCCAGATGGATTGGCCCGTGGCTGGATTGGTAAAGGGCAGAGAGCTCCAGTCCGACTCAGACGCCAGCAAGGTGGAGGTGGAGTACTGGTTTGGGCTGGTATCATCAAAGATGAGCTTGTGGGGCCTTTTCGGGTTGAGGATGGAGTCAAGCTCAACTCCCAGTCCTACTGCCAGTTTCTGGAAGACACCTTCTTCAAGCAGTGGTACAGGAAGAAGTCTGCATCCTTCAAGAAAAACATGATTTTCATGCAGGACAATGCTCCATCACACACGTCCAAGTACTCCACAGCGTGGCTGGCAAGAAAGGGTATAAAAGAAGAAAATCTAATGACATGGCCTCCTTGTTCACCTGATCTGAACCCCATTGAGAACCTGTGGTCCATCATCAAATGTGAGATTTACAAGGAGGGAAAACAGTACACCTCTCTGAACAGTGTCTGGGAGGCTGTGGTTGCTGCTGCACGCAATGTTGATGGTGAACAGATCAAAACACTGACAGAATCCATGGATGGCAGGCTTTTGAGTGTCCTTGCAAAGAAAGGTGGCTATATTGGTTACTGATTTGTTTTTGTTTTGTTTTTGAATGTCAGAAATGTATATTTGTGAATGTTGAGGTGTTATATTGGTTTCACTGGTAAAAATAAATAATTGAAATGGGTATATATTTGTTTTTTGTTAAGTTGCCTAATAATTATGCACAGTAATAGTCACCTGCACACACAGATATCCCCCTAAAATAGCTAAAACTAAAAACAAACTAAAAACTACTTCCAAAAATATTCAGCTTTGATATTAATGAGTTTTTTGGGTTCATTGAGAACATGGTTGTTGTTCAATAATAAAATTAATCCTCAAAAATACAACTTGCCTAATAATTCTGCACTCCCTGTATATATATATATATATATATATATATATATATATATATATATATATATATAATTATATATATATATATTCAGATTATTTTCTCACATTAATTAAATTTTCCACAGTCCTTATCATACATATATGGGGGCAGACATAATTCGCTGTAGTGAATCATGTCCGCCTGACATCGCTACGCATACGCTGTCTGCATTTAACATTGCACAAGCATTTCTATTGAAATGCTTGTGCAAAGCTGCCCCCTGAACATTCACGGTCAATCGGCTGCTAGCAGGGGGTGTCAATCATCCAGATCGGATTGGGATAATTGCAGTCCGCCACCTAAAAGAAGTTATAGAGCAGCAGAAGTTAAGGAGCAGCGGTGCTTCCCAAAGGGATCTGATATATAAGAAAACCATTTTCGAAGGGTGTGTTTTATTCACTTCCACAATGCCATAATACAGTGTGAAGTGTTTGCATATTTAAAGAAACATATAGGGCGATAAATTATTGCCCGTTTGCGGGAAAGCGAAAAATTAAACAGCCATTACAAGTGGCTAGCAATTAGCACTCAGTAAATTAAGCGGAGATCAGATTTCTGGTTAATTTTCTAAAAGTCTAGGATTTTTATAAAATAAAAAATAACTGCACTAGGCAGTTTTAGGGCTTTAAAGTTGGTGGGAGCGTAGTATTCGAAAAAAAGGCACTGAAAAGTGCCTTTACATTGCGGGCTATGGGAAATGTGTGTTCTCATAGACAGCAATGTATGTATATATATATATATATATATATATCTATATCTATATATCTATATATATAAAAAGGTGAAGAAAAGCGCAAAAACATCTTCAGACCGCAGTAGAGTAAAAATTAACATATTTATTAAGCCATGTTAAAAACGTGGCACGTTGCTGTTCACAGTGTGATGTGATTTTGTATTTTTATCTACCGTGCTACGGTTTCTCTGTTTTTAACATGGCTTAATAAATATGTTAATTTTTACTCTACTGCAGTCTGAAGGTGTTTTTGCGCTTTTCTTCACGTTTTTCTATGTACATATTTTGGTATCCAGCAATACCTGTGAATAGCTGCATTTACACCGTCCGCTTGTTCTCACTCTCCATTGTGCCGTGCATGGGAAGGTCAAAGGTCAGGCTCCAGATAACACTCCCCACACGATTTTTTATTTTTATGCCTATTTTCTGGTTAGTGTCCGGGTCGAGTTGATCAGGATATAACACTGAATTTGGTATATCTGATTGATAGCAGCAATCATGAGGATACTGTGATTTTCATTATGCAAACTCGGGTGCCAGTGATGGTACATTTAACAGCTTGTGTGATTATATCAGGGCTTAAGTTTTTGGTTTGGCAGAGATTGTTTCTTAGATATTTGGGTTGCAGGCGCTAGTGTATGTTTACTATGGTGTTGAATACGCCCACTGTTCGTGGGCAGCCTATGAAGGTGATTGAACAGTACAGATACGCCTCTACTAACTTAGTTCTGTCTCTGCTGGTTCTGTGACTGGCTAAATTTCGCTACTTTGTTTACTCAGAGTTTACTGTAGGCATAGCAGCGAGTCCATTGTGGTGTTCAATACACCCACCGGTCGTATCCTATCAAAATGATTTAACAGCCAGGACATGCCTATATGTATTCAGGCTTGTCTCTGTGATTGGCCAAATATCGCCACTTTGTTTACTTTTGTGATGTGAGTAAAATCACATAAGCCGAGAATCCATTGAATGTGATCTGTATGTTAATAGCACCAGTTATTTGATTTCATCTCATTGGATATTCACATTTTACTGACAAGGTTTTACAGTAAGATGTTGACAGGTGACATTTTGGTTCCAATCGTAATGATTGGGCATTAGACATGTGATTGCAGCCTGTGTGGAGGTCAAGACGATATGCCTAAGAGGCGGTTTGTGAGGGCGACAATTATATCCCATTACTCTAAATTTCATCATAACACTTTCCTATCTGGTTTTGTGATCGCTCTGGGCGACCCTAGTGATAAGGAGCGTATGCCAATAGTTACCTTCGGATGACATGTTGACTGGGAGTGTAAGAAAGTTGCCGATTGGTGGAATTACGATCACCAACTTTGTTTATGAAATCTAGTTTGTTTTTTCCTTTACCTGCCTGTTCATGCACCTGACTGGAGTGTGATTTCTCCATTGAAGTGACTAGTCAGGGTCCAACTTTATTTTATTTTTATATATTTTTTGTCTTTGATACTTTCACTACACAAACATATTGGTATCTATTACTGATTTTGATTGGTCACTATGAGGGGTGTGTTCAATATTTGGCCGTGATTGGTCAATCGTGTGGGGAGTGTTATCTGGAGCCTATTTAAAGGCTGTTTTTACACATTGTTAATTGGTCAGAGGAAGGGACTGTTGCTGTCCCGAAACGTCACTAAAACTTCATTAAATTTATTTGTCACTGTTGGAGAGTTCAGTGAGTGCTTCTTTTCTACATTGCTACAAATTACCTTCATAGCACCCTGACAAGCTGCAAGAGTTGGTGAGAGTGCATTTACACCAATTTTCTGAGATATACATGACGTTTCGGTACATTCCTGTACCTTTATCAAATGTGACAGCAATTTCAAAAACAAGAAATTATTAAAATCCATATATATATATATATACACACACACTGTATATGCTTATACTGTATACATATTCATATGTTAATATAAATATGTGTATATAAGCATATACATATATATATTTAAAAATGCTGCCTATTGCTGCGCTATTTATCCCCGTCGTTGAGCGAGGTTCTGATATGAGAATATCAAAACGAGGCTCCCATAGGAGCCTATGGAAGCGAGGTCTTGTGAGCGCAATGCTGCCTAACAATGGGTACGTGTTCGATCAACTTGTAATACCAGCGCACGATAATATTGTGCGCTGGTATTACCAAGTGGAGCGCTAATTTAGTGATCCACTTGTAATCTAGCCTTAATTGTTTAACCATTAGTTGCATATTACTGAAGAACTGAAAATAACAAATGGAGCAGTCATGTTGGAGCTTAAATATGGGTGGTACCACTTATTGTTGTTATTACAGGGATGGTTCTTTATTGACAGGATTCCTTATTCATTAAAATTTGAATTGACATTACTTGATAATGCCATAAAATCCAACCATCCACCTGGATCAGTTATGTCACAAAGAAGCACCCCTGTTTAGATGGAATATTCTTGTCAAAAGGTCAGCTCTATACAAGCACAGAGATACTGTAACTCCAACATGGCTGCTCTTATGCTCTCCAGTGCTGTAGCAAAAAGCATCTACAAATCAAACAATACGTTTTTATGTTAAAAGACAAACATATCACACAGCACGAGGAACATTCGGGAAGTGAAAAAAAACACTCTTCTGCTGTATAATATCCATATAAACCTGTTGTATAAACAGAAATAAAATAATCTGAAAATACATGACTCAGGTAAATTAAACAAGAACAATACTACCCACCTAGGACAACAAACAACTCTTGTGTGTGCTTGGTTAAGCCAATCTCCAATGATTTTTTCATTTTATGGTCGGTGATATCTTTAGAGACCTTTTGATAAGTTTCTGTAACGGAAACTTATCGGAAAAAAAACAAAACATTTATTAAATGAGTATAAGTTAGATATTAAGTACAGTATATCCAGAAATAAGTGTGTCCCCTGTTAAAGTGACAAGATACACTTTGAGAATATAATGGCAATTGCTTAATTATACTAATATATATATATATATATATATATATATATATATATATATATATATATATATATATATATATACATATATATATATATATATACATATATATATATATATATATATATATATATATATATATATATATATATATATATATATACTGTATTTATTTTATGTTAAATTGTTTATGCAAACACTTTTCAGTGGCTAAACTTCACCTACAATTGTCCTTATTTGTAGGAACTAAACCTGACATACTTCATGAGAAGTCACTTTCAGAAACCATTTTTTTGTATGTTCTCACAAATCCACTGCTCTAGCCAATTAAAGAGATGTAGATTTCTGGTCATGTGACATCTGAACCCTGTATTACCAATTATCATCATAGTAAAAACCCATAATATTCATAGTTAAAAGTTAATTAAAATAAAAAGATGCATAGTTTAGGTGAGGAAAATTAAACATTTCTTACCAGATTACGAGTGAAGCGCAAATGAAAGCTTCTGCTCAAGTGTTTATTGCACTAGAAGTAAGCTTTTTGAGCTTGTCGGGTTGCGCTCAAATTACGAGTTTAAAAATAAACGGTTTTCGCTATCACGCTAACCTATCAAGCGAAAAACGCAGTATCACTGATACCAGACAGCCAAGGCTACCTTCACCCCCCTACTGCCTGGCTGACTCCTTTTTACATCAGATTTGGCCATTTCATGACTTACATGATCTCACTGACTCTTGTTATATGTTGTATCTTGTAAGAGAAGAGCTGATCTGTGACCGGGAAAACTCTTCTAGGCTGGCCGTGCTCCTGGAACTGAATATTGCATTAATATGCTTTTACATCTATTCATCTACTTAACTGCAAAGGGCTCCAATGCACAAATATATGTCTATACATATGTATTTATGTGTGTGTATATGTAAATACATATATACACACATATGAATACATATGTATGTACACACATACATATATATATATATATATATATATATATATATATATATATATACACATACACACACACACACACACATATATATATATATATATATATATATAAACACACACATACAAACATATATATATATATATATATATATATATATATATATACACACACACATACATCTTTAGATGTATGTTTGTTTGTCTATGTTAAAGGGACATGGAACCAACATTTTTCTTTTTCTTATTTTTCATTATTCAAATGCAACAACTTTCCAATTTACTTATTTTTCCAATTTGCTTCATTCTCTTTGTATCCTTTTGTGAAGGAGCAGCTATGCACTACTGGGAGCATTCTAAAGACATCTTCTGAACCACCGAAAAGAGGCATTTTTGTGCAGCCACCAATCAGCAACTAGCTCCCTGTAATGCATTGCTGCTCCTGAGCCAACCTATATATGATTTTCAACAAAGGATACCAAGAGATTGAAGCAATTTAGATAATAGAAGCAAATTGGAAAGTTTTTTGGGTTTCATGCCCCTTTAAAACTCTTTGCAGCCTTTTTTTTCCCTAAAACCTGAGATCTCATATTTTTGAGCCTTTATAGCTTTTGTGTGCAATATTTTTCTGGATAATTTTTATTTGAAAGTGTTATTTTAAATGCAAGTGTACTTTGTAATGCATTTTTTATGTGTTTTGTGTAACTTTTATGTTTTGCGAAACAGTTAACCAGAGCTCTGAAGACGCGGCAATCATTCTAGTGTAAATCGTGACTGTGCTCTAGCGATCGCATTTACTTTCAACTTGTAATACCAGCAGTAATCCCGATGAGTGCAAAAACCCACAATAAACACCTTATCGCTCAGGCACAAACATTTGTGCTCCATTCGTAATCTGACCCTTATTCAGGAACTTAAAGGGACATTAAACCCTAATTTTATTTTTCATGATTCAGATAGAGAATACAATTTTTAAAAAGTTTCCAATTTACTTATATTATCAAATTTATTTCATTCTCACGTTATTCATTGTTGAAGAGATACCTAGGTAGGTTGCGTGCACATGCCTGAAGCACCACATGACAGGAAATAGTGCTGCCATCTAGTGCTCCTGCTAATGTGTAACATTGTTGCAAAACTGCTGCCATATAGTTCTGCAGACGCGTGCACACTCTTGAGCTTACATTTTTGGTTTTCAACAATGGATAACAAGAAAACAAAGAAAGTAGGATAATAGAAGTCAATTAGAAAGTTGTTTAAAATGTTAAGTTCTATCTAAATCATGAAAGAAAAAAAAATAGGGTTTTATGTCCCTTTAAAGAAAAATTAAAAACTACAAAAAAAGTAAGTATAAATTCTTAGCATACTTCCTAAAAGTTGTAGTTTATCAAAAATACAGAATAAATGTAAGGCTAGCCAGTACATGGTTAACTTAAAAATACAGAATAAATGTAAGGCTAGCCAGTACATGGTTAACATAAAAATTACAGAATAAATGTAAGGCTAGCCAGTACATGGTTAACTTAAAAATACAGAATAAATGTAAGGCTAGCCAGTACATGGTTAACTTAAAAATACAGAATAAATGTAAGGCTAGCCTAGCCAGTACATGGTTAACATAAAAACTAAAGAATAAATGTAAGGCTAGCCAGTACATGGTTAACTTAAAAATACAGAATAAATGTAAGGCTAGCCAGTACATGGTTAACATAAAAACTACAAAATAAATGTAAGGCTAGCCAGTACATGGTTAACTTAAAAATACAGAATAAATGTAAGGCTAGCCAGTACATGGTTAACTTAAAAATACAGAATAAATGTAAGGCTAGCCAGTACATGGTTAACTTAAAAATACAGAATAAATGTAAGGCTAGCCAGTACATGGTTAACATAAAAACTACAGAATAAATGTAAGGCTAGCCAGTACATGGTTAACATAAAAAATACAGTATAAATGTAAGGCTAGCCAGTACATGGTTAACATAAAAACTACAGAATAAATGTAAGGCTAGCCAGTACATGGTTAACATAAAAACTACAGAATAAATGTAAGGCTAGCCAGTACATGGTTAACATAAAAACTACAGAATAAATGTAAGGCTAGCCAGTACATGGTTAACATAAAAACTACAGAATAAATGTAAGGCTAGCCAGTACATGGTTAACATAAAAACTACAGAATAAATGTAAGGCTAGCCAGTACATGGTTAACATAAAAACTACAGAATAAATGTAAGACTAGCCAGTACATGGTTAACATAAAAACTACAGAATAAATGTAAGGCTAGCAGTACATGGTTAACTTAAAAACTACAGAATAAATGTAAGGCTAGCCAGTACATGGTTAACATAAAAACTACAGAATAAATGTAAGGCTAGCCAGTACATGGTTAACATAAAAACTACAGAATAAATGTAAGGCTAGCCAGTACATGGTTAACATAAAAACTACAGAATAAATGTAAGGCTAGCCAGTACATGGTTAACATAAAAACTACAGAATAAATGTAAGGCTAGCCAGTACATGGTTAACATAAAAACTACAGAATAAATGTAAGGCTAGCCAGTACATGGTTAACATAAAAACTACAGAATAAATGTAAGGCTAGCCAGTACATGGTTAATTTAAAAACTACAGAATAAATGTAAGGCTAGCCAGTACATGGTTAACTTAAAAATACAGAATAAATGTAAGGCTAGCCAGTACATGGTTAACATAAAAACTACAGAATAAATGTAAGGCTAGCCAGTACATGGCTAACATAAAAACTACAGAATAAATGTAAGGCTAGCCAGTACATGGTTAACTTAAAAATACAGAATAAATGTAAGGCTAGCCAGTACATGGTTAACATAAAAATTACAGAATAAATGTAAGGCTAGCCAGTACATGGTTAACTTAAAAATACAGAATAAATGTAAGGCTAGCCAGTACATGGTTAACTTAAAAATACAGAATAAATGTAAGGCTAGCCTAGCCAGTACATGGTTAACATAAAAACTAAAGAATAAATGTAAGGCTAGCCAGTACATGGTTAACTTAAAAATACAGAATAAATGTAAGGCTAGCCAGTACATGGTTAACATAAAAACTACAAAATAAATGTAAGGCTAGCCAGTACATGGTTAACTTAAAAATACAGAATAAATGTAAGGCTAGCCAGTACATGGTTAACTTAAAAATACAGAATAAATGTAAGGCTAGCCAGTACATGGTTAACTTAAAAATACAGAATAAATGTAAGGCTAGCCAGTACATGGTTAACATAAAAACTACAGAATAAATGTAAGGCTAGCCAGTACATGGTTAACATAAAAAATACACTATAAATGTAAGGCTAGCCAGTACATGGTTAACATAAAAACTACAGAATAAATGTAAGGCTAGCCAGTACATGGTTAACATAAAAACTACAGAATAAATGTAAGGCTAGCCAGTACATGGTTAACATAAAAACTACAGAATAAATGTAAGGCTAGCCAGTACATGGTTAACATAAAAACTACAGAATAAATGTAAGGCTAGCCAGTACATGGTTAACATAAAAACTACAGAATAAATGTAAGGCTAGCCAGTACATGGTTAACATAAAAACTACAGAATAAATGTAAGGCTAGCCAGTACATGGTTAACATAAAAACTACAGAATAAATGTAAGGCTAGCAGTACATGGTTAACTTAAAAACTACAGAATAAATGTAAGGCTAGCCAGTACATGGTTAACATAAAAACTACAGAATAAATGTAAGGCTAGCAGTACATGGTTAACTTAAAAACTACAGAATAAATGTAAGGCTAGCCAGTACATGGTTAACATAAAAACTACAGAATAAATGTAAGGCTAGCCAGTACATGGTTAACATAAAAACTACAGAATAAATGTAAGGCTAGCCAGTACATGGTTAACATAAAAACTACAGAATAAATGTAAGGCTAGCCAGTACATGGTTAACATAAAAACTACAGAATAAATGTAAGGCTAGCCAGTACATGGTTAAAATAAAAACTACAGAATAAATGTAAGGCTAGCCAGTACATGGTTAACATAAAAACTACAGAATAAATGTAAGGCTAGCCAGTACATGGTTAATTTAAAAACTACAGAATAAATGTAAGGCTAGCCAGTACATGGTTAACTTAAAAATACAGAATAAATGTAAGGCTAGCCAGTACATGGTTAACATAAAAACTACAGAATAAATGTAAGGCTAGCCAGTACATGGTTAACATAAAAACTACAGAATAAATGTAAGGCTAGCCAGTACATGGTTAACTTAAAAATACAGAATAAATGTAAGGCTAGCCAGTACATGGTTAACATAAAAATTACAGAATAAATGTAAGGCTAGCCAGTACATGGTTAACTTAAAAATACAGAATAAATGTAAGGCTAGCCAGTACATGGTTAACTTAAAAATACAGAATAAATGTAAGGCTAGCCTAGCCAGTACATGGTTAACATAAAAACTAAAGAATAAATGTAAGGCTAGCCAGTACATGGTTAACTTAAAAATACAGAATAAATGTAAGGCTAGCCAGTACATGGTTAACATAAAAACTACAAAATAAATGTAAGGCTAGCCAGTACATGGTTAACTTAAAAATACAGAATAAATGTAAGGCTAGCCAGTACATGGTTAACTTAAAAATACAGAATAAATGTAAGGCTAGCCAGTACATGGTTAACTTAAAAATACAGAATAAATGTAAGGCTAGCCAGTACATGGTTAACATAAAAACTACAGAATAAATGTAAGGCTAGCCAGTACATGGTTAACATAAAAAATACAGTATAAATGTAAGGCTAGCCAGTACATGGTTAACATAAAAACTACAGAATAAATGTAAGGCTAGCCAGTACATGGTTAACATAAAAACTACAGAATAAATGTAAGGCTAGCCAGTACATGGTTAACATAAAAAATACAGAATAAATGTAAGGCTAGCCAGTACATGGTTAACATAAAAACTACAGAATAAATGTAAGGCTAGCCAGTACATGGTTAACATAAAAACTACAGAATAAATGTAAGGCTAGCCAGTACATGGTTAACATAAAAACTACAGAATAAATGTAAGACTAGCCAGTACATGGTTAACATAAAAACTACAGAATAAATGTAAGGCTAGCAGTACATGGTTAACTTAAAAACTACAGAATAAATGTAAGGCTAGCCAGTACATGGTTAACATAAAAACTACAGAATAAATGTAAGGCTAGCCAGTACATGGTTAACATAAAAAATACAGAATAAATGTAAGGCTAGCCAGTACATGGTTAACATAAAAACTACAGAATAAATGTAAGGCTAGCCAGTACATGGTTAACATAAAAACTACAGAATAAATGTAAGGCTAGCCAGTACATGGTTAACATAAAAACTACAGAATAAATGTAAGGCTAGCCAGTACATGGTTAACATAAAAACTACAGAATAAATGTAAGGCTAGCCAGTACATGGTTAACATAAAAACTACAGAATAAATGTAAGGCTAGCCAGTACATGGTTAACATAAAAACTACAGAATAAATGTAAGGCTAGCCAGTACATGGTTAATTTAAAAACTACAGAATAAATGTAAGGCTAGCCAGTACATGGTTAACTTAAAAATACAGAATAAATGTAAGGCTAGCCAGTACATGGTTAACATAAAAACTACAGAATAAATGTAAGGCTAGCCAGTACATGGTTAACATAAAAACTACAGAATAAATGTAAGGCTAGCCAGTACATGGTTAACATAAAAACTACAGAATAAATGTAAGGCTAGCCAGTATTTTTACCATATATTGCAGGCAAGAGTGTCAGCAACATTTTAGTTGGGACTACCATCAAATTAGTAATGGCGTTTTATGAAAAAAGATGGTTGGGTCACTACATATGAAATCAACTTTATTTTTTTAAAGTCTAACTTTTGTAAAACTTAAATATTTTAAAATTGGTCCTACATTGACTTTTTTTGGCCCTGAAAAATCTTTTTTTTTTTTTCTTTCAAGTAATTACTAGCCAACCTTCACTGAATTTTGAAGCCCTAACCCTGTAGAAAATTGAGGTTTGTTTAATCATATTTATCCAGGCTGTAAGTTACATAGGGGCCAATTGGCCCCTAATCCCCCTGTTTCCACAAGAGCCTTTACGTTTGCCAGAAACAGCAGTTATGAAGCAGCTGTCTTAAAGGGACATGAAACCCAAATTATTTATTTCATGATTTAGAAAAAGCATGTAATTTTAAATAACTTTCTCATTTACATTTATTATCTAATTTGATTCATTCTCTTGATATCCTTTGCTGAAAAGCATATCTAGATAGGCTCATTCGCTTTTGATTGGTGGCTGCACATAGATGCCTCAAGTGATTGGCTCACCCATGTGCATTGCTATTTCTTCAACAAAGGATATCTAAAGAATGAAGCAAACTAGATAATAGAAGTAAATTGGGATGTTGTTTCAAATTGTATTCTCTCTCTGAATCATGAAAGAAACATTTTGGGTTTAGTGTCCCTTTAAGACCGCTGCTCCTTAACTAGTGCGGCGAACAGTAATCAACCTGATCGGATATGATCGGGTTGATTGACATCTCCTGCTAGTGGCCGATTGGCCATGAATCTGCAGAGGGCGGTAGCGTATGCTGTCGTCATTCAGCGATGTTGGGAGGACATGATTCGCTACAGTGGATCATGTCCGTCCCACTTGATTAATCGTCCCCAAAGGCTCAACAAACTCTATAACTTAAAAGGAATAGTCTAGTCAAAATTAAACGTACATAATTCAAATAGAGCAGCAATTTTAAGCAACTTTCTAATTACTCCTATTATCAATTTTTCTTCATTCTCTTGGTATCTTTATTTGAAAAAGCAGGAATGTAAGCATAGGAGCCGGTTCATTTTTGGTTCAGTACCTGGGTAGAACTTTCTGATTGGTGTCTAAATGTAGCCACCAATCAGCAAGCTCTACCCAGGTTCTGAACCAAAAATGGTCTGGCTCCTAAACTTACATTGAAATAAAGATAATAAGAGAAGGAAGAAAAATTAATAGGAGTAAATTAGAAAGTTACTTAAAATTGCGGCTCTATCTGAATCATGAAAGTTTAATTTTGATTAGACTATTCCTTTAAGTATACAATAAAAAAAGATTCTCTAAACACATCATGATGAGCTATAAAGCTCTTATATATAAAAAAAAGTTATGGCCAATCTAAAAAAGCCCTGAAAAAGATTAATTGTATGCAAATCTTAAACCATGTAAATGCCTATACAGGTCTGGGAACCAAAATCCAGAATTGTTTAGGTATTAGGCATTCTGGATATGGGGAATTTCTGGATTTTGATATTCTGTAGAGAATAATATAAATGTTGGGTACCTGCACAAATGTTTAATGTGTCTTTACAATAGAATAGTACAGAATAAGAATAAAGCATGGAATACAAATGTAATGAGAAACATGCATCAGAGACAGACTGACTAAATCTGTTCAATTCCCAATTCAATTCCAATGTTAATAAGAACTAGAGTGAACAAATGTCTGATGATGCTCAATTGGCATTCAGAAAAGTACCTGGTCTCAATTCATTAAAGTTGTTTTTCCCCTCACACGAAAAATAAAAACATCATTTATGCTTGCCTGATAAATGTATTTATTTCATGGTGGTTAGAGTCCATGATCCATTACTCATGGGAATTAATCTTCTCTACCCCTAGGAGGATGCAAAGATTCCCATAACTCTATAAAAACCCTCCCATCTTACCTAGTAAAAATCTAGAACACAAATGTTTAGTGTAGAAAAATTGATTACCAGACAGGCTCAGAGAATGAAATAAATAGCCAATGCTTGCCAATTCAACAACAGTTATTAAAAATAGTCAGACTCTCACAAAATGTGAGAGTTAAGGCCTGTAACATAATTCAATTTTACATTACCTCCAAGATATGTGATGGATTAATACAGTGGCGTAGCGTGGCTTGTCAGCGCCCAGGGCAAGGCAAGAATTGAGCCCCCCTAAGCCATTAGAACTGACTGATTCTCTTCCACCAGTACAGTAGGGATTGGCAAATTTGCTTTGAATCTAGGAGCCAGCTCAACAACTTAGGAGACAGGTTTTTGTTTTAAAACAAACAAAGCTTTATTTTTAATAACAAAACTATATACTATATATAGAACATTACATTATAGAACTTAACAATTACATTTTTTTTGTTCAATATTTAAACATGGGATTTTATTTTTAAAATACATCTATCTAAGCCAGCATGTCAGAGTGTGAGAGTGATCTATGCTGCTTTAAAGTGAAAGCCAGTTATTTTATTTCAAATTCATTTTTAACCTGGTGAAAACATACAAGATGTAAACCGGCTTTCACTTTAAAGCAGCACAGATCACTCTCACACTCTGGCATGCTGGCTGGCTCAGACTCTGGGTCCTTTGGAAGTTGGAACTTGGCAGGCTGGCTCAGAGTGACTCTGGGTCCTTTGGAACTTGGCTGGCTGGCCCTGGGACGTCACCTGGGTAACGGTAGAGGCTAAGCTGCATTTTGCGCGCGTTGCTATTTCCAATCCCCATTCCCCAGGGCCCAGGCAAAAACAGCAACAGGGGCTATAATAATTTAATTATAATTCTGGCTGGCAGTGGCACTGGTGGTCTGGTCCTGATACGGACCCGGTGATGAGTTTGGTAATTTCGGTTGACACTACTTACCTTATTGTTGCAGGCGCAGCGTGCTAGTCAGTCTGACTCCACTGTGGCTCTGCTGCTCTAACTTCTTCCTCCCTCCTGACATGAGCGCTGGGAGTGAACCGTGCTAACTAGTGACAAAAACGCTAGTCTAGCAGCAGGTAACGGTTGGATAAGATTACACTCATAAAGTATGATAATTAAATCATTACACAGCACGTCTTGATAGTTCACTTGAGAGACAGAATGGCTGGGCGCAGGTGCCTGTCAGATTTTTTAGCCTCCCTGTAGCGCCGCTGGGGGTGGGACTGTGACTGTCTACTGTCTTGGTGGGGACTGGGGAGGCTGTGAGCCGAGTGTTTTGCGCCCCTCAGAATTATACGCCAGGGGCAATCACCCCTGTGGCCCCCCATGCTATGCCACTGGATTAATACGAAAAAGAAAAAGGATGCTTAAATCAAATGTTAATAATGTTAAAATAAAATAGTTAAGTTAAAAGATAAATGACTTACGTTTCACTGCAAATTGCAATTGCCACAGTTTGCATAAAATGTGCGTCACCTCTCCAAATCTGTAAATAAGGACACATGAGAAATTTTGCACCGAATTACACAAGCAAGGGTTACATTATTAAGCCTTCAACATCTGCATAGCAGGATATAGTTGCAATAAACTACAATAATAAATCACAGCAAGAACATAAAAATATTATACCTTACTTTTTAATGCCAATTGCAATTGCCACAGCTTGCACAACAGTAAATAAAATGTGCGTCACCTCTCCAAATCTGAAAATAAGGAATGAGAAATTTTGGGTTGAAAAGTAAAAAAAAAAAGTCAAAAATCAAGAGTGATAATTAAATGTTAAAATGTTTGGGGGGTTTCATGAAAAAACAAGTTACGGCAGGAAGTGCATATACACACCCATGGGCATAGGAGCAGAGAAAGTTTATTTTTCAACACAGGAACAACAATATTTTAAGAAACAAACAAAAATACATATTAAAATACCCTATTTTAACTGCAAACTCAAAAAATATAATTTGTATGTTCCTTTAACTCATATTCTATGAAATACCCTCTAAAAAATAGCTTTTAGACCAGAGATAAATCTGATCTGAGGTCAGATGTGAGTAAAGGGCTCAGAAATAGTTTACAGGCCCATTTAGATCTGATCTAAATTAAAAAACAAACAAAAAAAAAAATAAGACTTTTAGGTCATAGGTTTAATTTCCTTTATTTAGTAGATTTTGTTGGTTTAAAATCAAATTTTCTTGCTGCAAGTGTTTCAAATATAATTTAGAGACTTTGGGCCAGATTACAAGTGGAGCGCTAATTAACACTCTAGCGTTAATTTTGCTAGAAGTGAGCTTTTTGCGCTCTTTGGGTTGCGCTCATATTACTTGTTGAAAGCAAACTGTTTAATTTGAGCACTAACCCAACGAGCGCAAAAAGCAGAAGTTAAAATATTGTGTGCGCGTTCACTTATTCTCCCATAGAAAACAATGGGGAAAAGGGGGAAGAAAACCCAAAAACTTAACAACCAACTCGTGTGTGTGTGTGTGTGTGTATATATATATATTATACAATTTAATTAAGAGGAGAGAAAATAAGGACTAGGGATTTCAGCACTCTATACCTATACTCTTCTGGGCCCCAGACGGAAGTGTGCACCCACCACACAGTGATCAAGAGAATGCAGACAGACTTGCCATCAGACACAGAAACATTTATTCACGACAAAGTTTCAGTATAACACAACGTAATGCATCACTCAAAAACACGATAGCATGATATTTCAAATGTATATATACAGGGAGTGCAGAATTATTAGGCAAGTTGTATTTTTGAGGATTAATTTTATTATTGAACAACAACCATGTTCTCAATGAACCCAAAAAACTCATTAATATCAAAGCTGAATAGTTTTGGAAGTAGTTTTTAGTTTGTTTTTAGTTATAGCTATTTTAGGGGGATATCTGTGTGTGCAGGTGACTATTACTGTGCATAATTATTAGGCAACTTAACAAAAAACAAATATATACCCATTTCAATTATTTATTTTTACCAGTGAAACCAATATAACATCTCAACATTCACAAATATACATTTCTGACATTCAAAAACAAAACAAAAACAAATCAGTGACCAATATAGCCACCTTTCTTTGCAAGGACACTCAAATGCCTGCCATCCATGGATTCTGTCAGTGTTTTGATCTGTTCACCATCAACATTGCGTGCAGCAGCAACCACAGCCTCCCAGACACTATTCAGAGAGGTGTACTGTTTTCCCTCCTTGTAAATCTCACATTTGATGATGGACCACAGGTTCTCAATGGGGTTCAGATCAGGTGAACAAGGAGGCCATGTCATTAGATTTTCTTCTTTTATACCCTTTCTTGTCAGCCACGCTGTGGAGTACTTGGACGCGTGTGATGGAGCATTGTCCTGCATGAAAATCATGTTTTTCTTGAAGGATGCAGACTTCTTCCTGTACCACTGCTTGAAGAAGGTGTCTTCCAGAAACTGGCAGTAGGACTGGGAGTTGAGCTTGACTCCATCCTCAACCCGAAAAGGCCCCACATGCTCATCTTTGATGATACCAGCCCAAACCAGTACTCCACCTCCACCTTGCTGGCGTCTGAGTCGGACTGGAGCTCTCTGCCCTTTACCAATCCAGCCACGGGCCCATCCATCTGGCCCATCAAGACTCACTCTCATTTCATCAGTCCATAAAACCTTAGAAAAATCAGTCTTGAGATATTTCTTGGCCCAGTCTTGACGTTTCAGCTTGTGTGTCTTGTTCAGTGGTGGTCGTCTTTCAGCCTTTCTTACCTTGGCCATGTCTCTGAGTATTGCACACCTTGTGCTTTTGGGCACTCCAGTGATGTTGCAGCTCTAAAATATGGCCAAACTGGTGGCAAGTGGCATCTTGGCAGCTGCACGCTTGACTTTTCTCAGTTCATGGGCAGTTATTTTGCGCCTTGGTTTTTCCACACGCTTCTTGCGACCCTGTTGACTATTTTGAATGAAACGCTTGATTGTTCGATGATCACGCTTCAGAAGCTTTGCAATTTTAAGAGTGCTGCATCCCTCTGCAAGATATCTCACTATTTTTGACTTTTCTGAGCCTGTCAAGTCCTTCGTTTGACCCATTTTGCCAAAGGAAAGGAAGTTGCCTAATAATTATGCACACCTGATATAGGGTGTTGATGTCATTAGACCACACCCCTTCTCATTACAGAGATGCACATCACCTAATATGCTTAATTGGTAGTAGGCTTTCGAGCCTATACAGCTTGGAGTAAGACAACATGCATAAAGAGGATGATGTGGTCAAAATACTAATTTGCCTAATAATTCTGCACTCCCTGTATATATATATATATATATATATATATATATATACACACACAAGTCAGGGTGATCAATCCTTTCTTGTAGTAGTAAAAAGGGAGATAAAACGTTATCTGAAAGAAATCGTGTCATATTATTATTGCATTGAACTTTGCATATGCATATATCAGCATAGCTTATCCTCGAGGTAAAGACGTCCTCTTTAGATTAATGCCATAATAAATATGACTCCACACAGTAAAAAACAGTTACAATAAGTACTGCAGTCTCAATATACATGATTTTGGCAACATTTTCAAAAATGAAAACATCCTCTAACATTAAAGCTGAAGCACAGTATCATTGTTTACAAATAGTACACACACATCCAAGCATTTTGCAAGATTTCCGAGGTAAAAGCGTCCTCTAATATTAAAGCTGCAACATTGTATTATTGCTTGCAAACTGTGCACAAACATCCAAACTTTTTCTCTTTTATGCTGTGATAGATTTTCATTTACTGAGGTGAAAACGTCCTCCTTTCAAATTTACCACTTAAGGATAGCTTAAACTTGTTTGTGAGATAACATCACCATCTTTATCATGAAAGAGATTTCTAGAGCATCAAAACGAGGTGTCCTGATCTTTGAGGCAAAGGCCTGTTCAGCACAGCGTGTTCCATCCTATTGTATGCACATATTCCCAAACATGCAATCAGCATTAACAAGACAGTATGTGTGTATATATATGTGTATGTGTGTGTGTATATATATATATATATATATATATATATATATGTGTATGTGTGTGTGTACATATGTATTTGTGTTTATATGTGTATATGTCTGCAAATACATATATACACACACACACACACATACATCTTTAGACATGTATATGTATCTATCTCAATAAAGCCCTTTGCAGCCTTTTTTTCTTTTTTTAAAGACCTCCTGTCTTTAAACCCTTATACAACTTTTGTGTGCAATCATTTTTATTTTTATTAGTGTTATTATGAGTGTAACTGTAATTTGTAATGTAGTTTTCATGTGTTTTATGCAACTTTTTAGTTTTGCAAAAGTGTTAACCAGAGTTCTGAAGTCACGGTAATCGCTTGCGTAAATTGCGATTGCGCTCAAGCTTACTTTCAACTCATAATATGAGCGGTAAGCACGATGATAGCGCAAACCCCCGCGATAAACCCTTATCACTTGCGCAAACGTTTGCGCTCCACTTGTAATCTGGCACTTTGATTTGTATCACAGTGGAAACTTTTTAAAAAGTAAATGAAAACACTTGCAGCAAGGAAATGAGAAATCACTCTGTAAGCAGCTCTCTGCACAGACACTATTTCAAGTGAGGTGTTTTACTATCATATAAAACAGTGATGATTTTCTATAAGCATTTTTTTGCTTATGTCTGCAAACAAATTGTTATATAATATACAAACAGAAATGTAAATATGCAGATTTTACCTTTAGCTGTATTATAACCTTAAAGGGACATGAAACCCAATTTTTTTCTAATTTACTTCTATTATCTATTTTGCTTCATTCTCTTGATATCCTTTGCTGAAAAGCATATCTAGATAGACTCAGAAGCTGCTGATTGGTAGCTGCACATAGATGCCTTGTGTGATTGGCTCTCCTATGTGCATTGCTATTTCTTAAACAAAAGATATCTAAAACATGAAGCAAATTAGATAACAGAAGTAAATTGGAATGAGGTTTAAAATTGTATTCTCTACTTGAATCATGAAACACATTTTTGGGTTTACTGTTCCTTTAAGCTTGGCTAAGCACTTGTGTAGCTGCTGTAATGGATAACAATGTAAGTAGACATAACTGAAATATTCACAAGTAGGAAAGTATGAGATAAAGACATTCCCCTGTAAATCTGAGTTTTACTGCATGGTGAGACTGATGTTTTATCCCCTAAACAAAGAATTAACATGTCACAAGCAGCACTATAACTTGCTTTGTCTTTTATCTTTTACCCTTTATCTAATGGCTTATACTTGACTATACTATATACCTGATTTCAAATGTCTACAAACTTACACTGCAAGTAGACAGCACAGCACACAATGTCTGCAATAACAATCACAGAAAGCTTTCTCTATGGTGAGCTGTGAGACTGGTAATGACAAGACAGTGCAATCAAATTCCACAGCTCCCTCTGTGGTGGTATGACCACATTGCACACAATGGGATAGATTACAAGTGGAGCGCTAATTTATCACACGCCGATAAATAATCAGCCATTACAAGTAGCTGGTGGTAGCAATTAGCGCTTATAAAATTAACCAGAGATCAGATTTCTGGTTAATTTTATAAACGTGTCCCAAATGCCCCCAAAATACAGTGGTGTGTGTTTTATTAAAAAATATAAATTATAGCATTTTTATTTTTTTTATAAAATAACTGCAGCAGGCAGTTTTTTGGGGGCTAAAGTTGGAAGGTAAGGGATATTAGAAAAACAATGGCACTGATAAGTGCCTTTACATTGCAGTCTATGTGAACAGTGTGTTCCCAGTAAATATATATGTATATTCTTATATACATATATATTTATTTGTTAATATATGTTTATACACATATTAACACACACACATATATATATATATATAGAAGGTAAATCCCACCAGGGGGAATGAAGGAGGAGACCCGGAGACAGCAAACTTGATTTTAGTATCTTTTATTCAGCCAAATGGCCAAATGACAGGTGTAGGTACAGATAGACACCTGACGCGTTTCGCGCATGCGTACATGCGCTTCATCAGAGGCTAAAGAGTTTAGGTGAACCAAGACCTATATAGGGGCCTGTAACCAATCAGCAAACAATTTATGAATTGCAAATATGCAAATGATAAGTAATTAATTGTTTGTGAAAGAGTATCCGCCCCCCCATAGGTCTCGCAAGATATATATTATTCATATCTAAGAAAACTCACAATAACATATCCTAACAATAAAATCTAAGATAAAGTAAAATAATGTTAACAATATTGAACCTGGTACATATACAAAAAACAATATCATTTTCAAATTCAAAAGCATACATTTGAAAATTAGTATGTTTACAGATAGAATTTGCTTAAAAGGAAGATAGATAAATCTATAAATGATTTAAATATTTAAATTAAGTATAATCTCTAAACAGCATAATATTTCTAAGACAAAAAAACATAAATAATCACTAAGATAGAAAATAAATAAAAACAAATGTAAAATAAAATCTTAATAAATGTTGTTACATATGTAAAATAGTAGTAATAGTCATTGTAAATAATGTCTCAAGACTATATATTTAGGGGTAGGGAAGATGTTAAAAGCGAGATGACCTTAGATATTGAAATCAGGCTATATACACCAATAAGTTAAAGAAAACCATGTTATTTTATCTAAGGTCACTCTATAAGACCACATCCTCTATTTAAAAAATATATATAGAGCCTGGTGGTACAGATAAAAGGCATATGGTTTTGTGCTATATCACTGCTGTGGATTTTCTTCTCATGTCAACTGTCACTTAAAAACCTTCTGAGACAGTGACTAAAGGTAAGGAGAAAATGCTCAATTATCTGTACCCAATCATATAGAGACAATCTAATATCCAATATATATAATGTTTTCCATCAGCAATCCGCTATAAGTGGTTTAATATAAAGGATATGATAGATATGAACAAAAGTTGATAAGTCAAGGAGGAAGAGACCTAATCCAACAATTCCATTTGGAGATCAACCTAAGTAATGTACGGACAGCAAATGAGATTAAAGCTCAATCCGGACAGTCAAGCAGTCTAAAGGGCCTACGTAGAGTCATGGGACTTTTCTTATAAGAAAAAGAGAGATTTTTTATGTATATTATATATAAAAGTATTTGTATATATAGATTTTTTCCCCTCTCAAGTATTAGTTTTAATTTTAATTTTGATTACAATTATATGTCTTAATGTCAGGGCATTTGCACTCACTGTCTTCCTATCAAGACAGATACTGTTTAAGATTTTGTCAAAGTATTATGAAGTTTAGAAATATTTTCAGCTATTCAGTGAAGAGATCCACATCCATTCTTTTATTCATTCCCTCTGGGGCCCTAGTGTGTAATTTTACTATCCAAAATATTTCTTTTTTTCAAAGGGTTTTACCTCTGTCACCCCCTCGGGGATGTTGTTTTATGGTGTCTATGCCAATAAATGAGAAGTATTTAGGACCTATACCATGAGTTCTAAAATGCTTTGCAACAGGTGTTTTTGGTTCTTTCTCATCTAAAGAACGTAGATGTTCTCGAATCCTGTCCTTTTTTTATACACATATTAACACATATATATATATATATATATATATATATATATATATATATATATATATATGTATATACAAATATATATATATATATAAATAAAATCATATACATATATATTTACAATTTGCGGCTATCGCTGCGCTATTTCTTATGCCGTGTCTCAAAGCATGAGAATGAGGGACCCATAGAAGCAATACACATGCATTAGCAAAGAGTCACTGCCCATGCAATGTATGCCATCACCAGCTCTCTGAGCAGATACACTGTTTAAAATTAGTCTTAATGTTGTAAACTTAAAGGGACTGTAAAGTAAAATTAAAATTGGTATGATTCAGATAGTTGATGCTATTTTAAACAAATTTACAAATTTACTTTTGCTTCATTCTGTCAGTATCCTTTGCTGAAAAGCATACAGAGATAGGCTCCTGAGCAGCAATGTACAACTGGGAGCTAGTTGTTGATTGGTACCAGCACATATACCTCTTGTCTTTGGTTCACCCAATGTGTTCATCTAGCTCCTAGTGCACTACTGCTCCTGAGTATAGGTTTGCCATTCAACAAAGGATTCCAAGAAAAAGAAGCAAATTTTATATTTGAAGTAAATTGGAAAGTTGTTAAAAACTGTATGCTAAATCTGAATCATAAAAAAGGTTTCATGTCTCTTTATGTATGTTTCACATGAACACTGTTTATGTTGTGTACTTAAAGGGACATGAAGCCCAATTTTTTTCTCTCATAATTTAGATAAGATGCCATTTTAAACAACAATCTAATTTACTTATATAATATATTTTGCTTCATTCTCTTGGTATCTTTTGTTGAAGAGGTAGCAATACACTACTGGGAGAGCCAATGACAACTGGCATATATGTGCAGCCACCAATCAGCAGCTTCAGAGCCTACCTAGGTGTCATTTATAACAAAGGAAACCAAGAGAACAAAACAAAATAGCTAATACAAGTAAATTGGAAAGTTGTTTAAAATCACATGCTCTGAATCATGAAGAAAAACATTTTGGATTCATGTCCCTTTAATTATGCTTCACATGCATGCTCACAAAAGCTATCAAAGGGACAGTAAACAATGATAATTTCAAGTAATAGGTTCCCCTTTATTTAGTAGCTTTCATTATCTTTAATCTTGTTTGCTGCATGTTTTCACTTCTTCTTTTTTCACTTCTTGAAAAGCTTCTCTTATGATGCCAATTATAATTTTTAACCCTCACACTTGGAGGTCAGTGCTAGGCGAGGCCGCCCCGAGAGAGTTGGGCGGCCATCTTGGATTCTCAGGACTGATAGTGGGGCGGGGCCCAGCACACGCAGGCAACAGAAGTTGGACGCCCTGATAACAGGGGCGGAAGTGCGCGGGTACAAAACAATGGGATAGAAGGGGGGCATGAGGGGAGCGCTCATGGGTGTGGTGGCAAGAAGGAATGAGGGAAAAAAGCGGAGCTACACATAGGAGGGAGGGGGACAGGAGCAATGGGCTGGTGGGGTGTTTGGATGTGAACGGGCAGCAAAGGCAGCATGAGTTGAGCAGCTGAGATAAAAGGGAGTATGAGAGGGTAAAAGAACAGGATGCAGCAAGGGTTTGGAGGCGGGGGGGGGAATGAGCAGACCCGGCATAATGGAAGTAGATTCAGGAGCCCCGGTGGGCCAGGCATATGGGGAAAAAGGACAGGAGAAAGGGAGAGGCCTAGAGCAGATTGGAGGGAGACAGAGGAGAGGAAGCGGCTGGGAGGGTGATATGAGGCTCAGGGATAGGTCAGGGAGCGAAGGTGAAAGGGAGGAGAGGTGGGTGGATGTTTATAATAGGGAGCAGCGCAGCCAGAGGCCACAGAAGCGATGCAGGGTGGAAGAGGCAGTTAGGAGTAGGCCCAGGACAATAAGGGATATGGAGGGTAATACGTATATTATGGTAGATGATGGGCAGAGGGCAGAGGTGAGGGGAGGGTGGGAGAAGGTGAATGAGATGTTTAGCAACTGGGGCAGGGGGGTGGGAGAAGGATCAAAGGGAGATGGGGCAAATGCAAAGGCATATAATCATACTGATTTGAATGCTTTTCAGTGGGACTTGGAGCGGAGCACAGCAAGGTGTGCAATAAGTGAAAGAGGAAGGAGTGGAGAACGCATGAGGCCAAGCAATGGAGGAGAAGGGAACGGAAAAGGAGGAGGGGAAAAAGAGTGCGAGCAGAAGGCTCATCAGAAGCAAGGTAAGAAAATCATGTACTGCATAGATAAGGGGTCAGACAGTTCATTTGAATGGGATTCAGATGATGATAAGGTGCAAGGGGAAGGAAATAGGAGAATTTTAAAATTTGTAAAGAAGATATACGTTAAACAGGGGAGGAAGGTAGGGAGCAAAGCCCCAGCAGGTGGAGAGGGTAGTGAGGGTGAATTTGACGCAGATGACGAGGTTACGGGGACAAAACTAATGCCATTAGCAACTCATTTAAAAGCAAAAGTCATAGTGAAGGCGCAGAAAGGAAGGTATGTAGACGTGTTCGAAATTACGAGGGAAGCAGTGGCTTTAAAGTCTAGAAGTGAGGAAGGGAAGGGTAAGAAACTGAAACAATCATTCCCAGAATGGGTGAAGGAGATGGTGATATATGCAGAGTGTTTTTCTTTTTATCTGAGAATCCGGGAAAGGTAAAAGGGATGCTGAGGTATATACATTTGATAGCAGAGTGCTACACCACGTATGGGGGTTTTTGGGTGGAAGGACCACGATGGAGAATTCAGAAGAGGGAATCTGCAGTTAGGGGAAAAAGGAAAGAAAGAATTTGGTATAAAAAATAATAGATATGTGGACGCGGCTAATAAAGCCAGTGGATAGCATGGGGCAGAGACCACTAGCGTTAACAGCAGCGAGGCCAGGGAAAACAGAAGGGAAAGCATGTTGGGCTTACAATGAAAAACGGTGCGATTAGGGGTAATGGGTGTAAATTCAGGCGCATATGCAGATATTGTGGGGGTTTCAATGCGGGGGTGGACTGTAGGAGAAGTGGCGGGGGGAATAACAAACAGTTTTTTCGTGGCTCAAGGGGAAGCGGCAGTGGAGGAACAACAGGGAATAGCCAGAACACCACTGAGAGTAGGTAGGTTGATAAAGGAGCTAGCGAATTATGACAATAAAGATGATAGGGCATTGCTGGAGAAAGGCTTAACGGAGGGATTTGTGGTACCAGTTAGAAATGAAGTGTGTGGGGCGGAAAAATTTAAGAATCTAAAATCTGCAACAGAGTACCCGGCGGTACTGCAGGAAAAATTTGACAAACAGATAAAATTGGGGAGGATGGAGGGACCATTTGATGAGATACCGATACAGGGTTTAGTCATATCACCTTTAGGAGTGGTACCTAAGAAAGAAAAGGTAAATTTCTTATGATACAACATCTGTCATATCCGAGAGGGAAGTCGGTAAATGAGGCGATTGACAGGGCAGACGCGTCAGTACAGTATCAGTCATTTAATTCGGCAGTAAGGGTGGTAAAAGAGGCAGGGAAGGGCGCGTTAATGGCAAAGATAGACATAGAATCCGCATTTAGGCTGTTACCATTAAATCCGAGCAGTTTTAAGCTAATGGGATGTAGATTTAATAAAAAGTTCTATGTGGATAAATGTTTGCCGATGGGCTGCTCGGTATCTCATTCTATATTTGAGAAATTCAGTTCATTCCTGCATTGGTTGTTGGTAGCAAGGACAGGTTCAGTTAGAATAGTACATTATTTGGACGACTTCATGGTAGTGGGTGAAGCAAGGGGCGGCGCATGTGCGATGTTGAGGAATTCGCTAGTCGATATGTTAGGAGAATTAGGAGTCCCGGTAGCAGCAGAAAAATCGGAAGGGCCCAGTCAGAGGTTGTCTTTTCTAAGCATATCAATAGATACAGTGAGGGAGCAATGTGAGTTATCGGAAGAGAAGATAGAGAAGGCGCGGCTGTTACTAAGGGAAATGCTGGGGAGGAAGAAAGTGGCGTTAAGAGAGATGCAGAAGTTGCTGGGCGTACTTAATTTTGCGTGCAGGGTAATACCAGTAGGGAGAATATTCAAGAGAAGGTTGGAGTTGGGAACAGCAAGGGGTAAGAAAACCTGAGCATATGGTTAGGCTGACAGGAGAGATGAAGGAAGATATGAAAGTCTGGGATACATTTTTAACAGACTTCAATGGGATCAGGATATGGCCTAAGGCAGCAGCAGCAGGCGAGTTAGAACTTTGCACAGACGCAGCTGGAAGTGTGGGTTTCGGTGCATACCTGCAGGGTAGAGGGTGTGCGGGCAAATGGCCGGCGGATTGGGAAAAGAACGGTTGTAGTGGTAGCAGTAGAACTGTGGGGCAATTGGCTAGCGAATACAAGTATTACATTCTGGTCAGACAATCGTGGAGTAGTAGATGCAGTTAACCTTTCGGCATCCTCAATGCCAGTAATAAAATATTTGCGATACCTGGTGCTAAAATGCCTGCAGAAAAATATTTGTCTTAAAGCGAAGCACATCCCAGGGTATAAAAGCATTATAGCCGACACCCTGTCTAGATTCAATTGGGAGGCATTTAGGAGAGCAGCACCTGCAGCAAAAAAGGAAGGTGAAAGCTGCCCCATCTTTCTTTGGCAGATTGGGAGCGCATAGAAGGGATAAGAAAAATGGGGGAAAAACCTTTGGCACTAAGAACTTGGAGTGCATACGACACCTACTGGAAGCAGTGGTTATGGTTTAAGGGTGGCCCGACAGGGGGAGAGCGAAGTAGGCTCTTGGAATGGCTTTGGTCTTTAAAAATGAAGGGCATGAAAAAAGGGTTGGAATCGCGATAGCAGGGGATCATTCATAGTCAGAAAAGTTTTAAAGGATGGCAAGGAGGTGAGGTTAGGAAGCTAGATGACAGGGAACCGATCACGGAAGGTTGGAAAAAATGGTGATGGCACTGGGTGAGGTTCGCAAGAACATGGAGGAAACTATTTTGTTTAAAGCAGCATTTGTCATGGCGTTCTGGGGGGCATTCAGTATAGGGGAGTTGATAGCAAAAGTAGGTTGGACAAGGAGCACGGGTTAGGGGTAAATGACGTGAAAGCATATGAGGGTAATATAATGGTGGTGTTAAGAAAAGCGAAAACAGACAGACAGGGAAAAGGGGTATGGGTATCAATGAAGGAGACAGGGAGCAGCACAAGTCCAGTGGCAAGGATAAAAGAGATATTAAGGGTAAAGCGCGAGGAAGGAAGGTTGTTTTTTAAGACACGCAGACGGGTCTAATTTAACGGTGTATCAATTTAAAAGGGTATTGGAAATGGTCACAGAGAAGCTGGGGTGGGGGTCTCCTTCGGGTTCGCACCGCATTCTTTGCGAATCGGGGCCGCAACTAGCGCGGCCTTGAAAGGGTATTCAGAACAGAAGATAAAGAATTTGGTAGATGGAAGTCGCAAGCTTTTAGGTCATACATTAGGGTAAAAGGGGGAATAAAAGGAAGGAAAGGTGTGGGGGGGAGGAGGAGATAAATATGGCATATACGTGCAGGTATGGTGACGTAAAAGGTTTGTGTTGAATTGTTGGAGGTTAATGAATATTTGTCTTTTCATTTCAGGCAGAGCATTTCGGGTATTGGGTGGTTGGCCACTCGTACGTGCATTGGGCCCGGGCAAGGGCAATGGCGTCAGGTTTAGGAGAGCACTTAGGTTTTGCGCATAGTATAGCAAGCATAAGATGGTTAGGAAAAAGGGGGCATGCGCTGGGGCGAGTTAGTTGTGACTATACAGCAGGCAAGAAGGAGGTGGGGGCCCCCGGATGCGCTGATAATTCACTTAGGAGGCAACGATATAGGCGCATTTCCTTTAAAGGAGTTAGAGGATGGCATAAAAGAGGTAATCAGCTGGTTAAAGGTTGCTTGGCCACAGGTGCAAGTTATTTGGTCCAATATAATCTCCAGGATGCGCTGGTACAACACAGATACGCAAAGGGCAGGATATGGGTCACGCAGGCGAGTGAATCAGGTAGCGGCGAAGATAGTAAGGGAGATAGGAGGCAGGGTGCTAGAGTATCCACGGACTGAAGCAAAAAGAGAGGAGCTGTTTTGGGCCGATGGAGTACATCTGAACGAGGTTGGAAACGATCAGTTTCTGGAGGACATAAGGATGATGGTAGCGGAACTGGTACAGGTGAGGAAAGGTCACTAGGTTGGGTGGCGGAAAAGGGAGCCTTTTTGGTGGCGGTGAAAACGGGTCTGGCACGTGGGCGGGGCATCGAGGACGCGGGAGGATCCCGCTGCACATTCGGCTTGGGGCCGTGATCCGGTGGTCTAGCTGCTGGGCAGACTGTGCAGCGGGTTCTCTTGGGCAATTCCTCGTGCCTCGCCACGGGGGTGTGTGTTTTGTGGTCATCCCCCCCGGAAACGTGGACCCATGTTCAGTTGAAATGCTTGGGCATTTATGTTGATTTGTGGTTGTGAAATGGTATTAATTGATTTATGGCTCTCTTGACTGATTTTGGCTACAATGCAAAATCAGCTTAAATGAAAGTGACCTTTCCATTTTTTATTGGCAAATCATGGAGAGGTAGGAGAATAGGGGGAGGGAGGGACAGAGACAAAGGAAAAGTTAGATTAGGAAAAGAGGAGGCACTAGAGGGGGTAGGTGTTAAAAGGAGTAGAGACAGGAAGTAAGCCACACTAACCTTTTTCTTGTTTCCCTCCCACCCACCCTGCATTAGGTTCATTAAGAGAGATCGAATCACAATCTGAGAGGTCACGAAAGGAAGAAGAGAGCAAGCAGACGCAGATATGGGCAGGATGCTGACCAATTGGTTGGATCTTTATAAGACCGCCTGTGTTCCCATAAGGAAAGAGATAGCTGCAGATGAGGTTAAGCGGGTGACGCAAATCGGTCTATGCTAACCAGAGGCATTAAGAATTCAGCAGCTAATAGGAGAGGAGAAATAATAAAGTGAAAACGGGTCTGGCACGTGGGCGGGGCATCGAGGATGCGGGAGGATCCCGCTGCACATTCGGCTTGGGGCCGTGATCCGGTGGTCTAGCTGCTGGGCAGACTGTGCAGCGGGTTCTCTTGGGCAATTCCTCGTGCCTCGCCACGGGGGGGGTGTTTTGTGGTCATCCCCCCCGGAAACGTGGACCCATGTTCAGTTGAAATGCTTGGGCATTTATGTTGATTTGTGGTTGTGAAATGGTATTAATTGATTTATGGCTCTCTTGACTGATTTTGGCTACAATGCAAAATCAGCTTAAATAAAAGTGACCTTTCCATTTTTTATTGGCAAATCATGGTGTTGCGTGTTTATTTCAGGTATTAAAGGGGAACAAGGTTTTAAGGAGTATGGTAATTAAGGTATTGGTTAAAGTGTTGGGTAAGGGAAGTTAAATGGACCATCTAAGCCTTATATACAATTTGAGAGGACAGCTCTACTCAGCTCTACTCTTAGAGTAGAGCTGTCCTCTCAATTTGTATATTGGAAGTATTTTTTTCATCCCTCTCTAACTACACACCAACACTTACAGAACACCGGCCGCCTGCTATATTTTCTACCCTGTTCATTGATTATTTAACACATGGCCACATCAGTGTGTCTCTCTTTTATGCAGTGTGTGCTGATTTTTTGACAGACCTGGGTTACTGCTGGACGTGGATGGGATGCAATCTTATTAAAAAAATATATTTCCATAATGAATCCTTACCTTTTTTATTCATAAGAACAAGCGTAGCACTAATGAATTATATTGTTTTTCATGATTTAATTAGATGGGGTGGGAAGTGGGCAGAGATTGAAGTTACATGAGATAAAATATAATGTGCAATATCTCAGAAACAAAACCGGCACTAACGTTCATTTTTGCAGCACAAATCAGCACTAACGAATGGTATATTTGTATTCATAATATAATTTCATAGGGTGCCAACTTCACACAGCTCTGCCAGAGTCAGAAAGAAAAAAAAAAGGGAAAATTATTACCATGCATTAATACACCATTCACATAATGTACAGTATTACATTGTGAGCAAGACATATGAAAGCGTGTACACTATTTAACTATTTTGTGTGCATGCAACAATCAGTAAGGAGTGCGCACTAAATAAGTGTCCAGAACAATGCAGTTACATAGTGCGCACAAATTAGCTATTTGGTGTGCACAATGTAACTGTATAATAAGGATCCCAGTCTCCTCCTAGCTTAGGTGTGGTGTGGCATTGCAAACTCATATCCGCCCAAGGTAAGGCCAGACAGCAGGGGTATCTAGACAAGATGAACATTAATAATTTCCTGACCTGATCATGCACCTTATTAGATTACAACATAGACCCTAGTAACAGTATTGGGAATCATTTGCGTAATTATTTGTAATACATTACATGCAAGAGAGAACTTCGGTGGCAGATGTGGGTATTATGCCCTGTCTTTGTGAAAAAGTAGGAAAAATGTACACAAAGTACAGAAGCAGGCAGAAGTTGTGTATGAATATTTCAGCACACAAAACCCTACATGCCTATTGGAGTTGGAGACCGAGGCTCTCATTATACAGTTACATTGTGCACACATAGTTAATTTGTGCGCACAATGTAACTGCATTGTTTGTGACACTCATTTTGTACTCACACCTTACTTATTGTCCCATGTGCACTAAATAGTTAAATAGTGGACATCCTTTAATATGTCGTGTTCACGATGTAATAAATCATGAGCACGATGTATTAAAACGCTAAATTTTCCATTTTATTTTCTTCTTCCTGACACCAGGGGGCTGTGTTCATAATATATTTCCATCTTAAGGTTAAGAAAATGTTAAAGTAGGCATCAGATTTCCAATTGCCTATAGATATACGGTACATTAATATTAAATTTAACACTGGTAATGGGGCCTACATAAATCTGCTTATAAAAGAGGACAGAAAAGTTTTAAGTGATGGTAAACTTCAATGATCTTCTCAATATTATTGGAAAAAACAGTTAAAAATTAACTTCACTTCGTCTTGTCTCCCTATATTCAGCTTACCCTCAGCAATTGTGCACTTTTGTTTCATGACGTATCTTCCTTTGTCCAATTGATATTTGGGTGCCCAGTTCCAAATTCAATACGCCCCCTTGATGCTATATGCTTGTGCTTCCTTTTGTGCCTGTTCCGTGCACATTCATGGAAAATGCATGCACTGTCAGAGCACAGGAAATCATACATCATACACTTTATAGACTGAAGCTCGTTAAGTCAAGGGGGATCATGATCGCATCCACTGAGTACCGCAACACAGCTGTCTGCTCCAGCTGTAAATAATGAATCTTGTGATGGTTTACATCTGAGCAGAAAGTGGAGAATGGCGCATGCGCACCTTTGCTGAATTCGTGAGCGAGTCCGGATGCCTACATAGAGAGTGGGTGGGACCGCTCTCTACGTGACTGAGTTTACAAAAAAGGAAATAGAAGTAGGGGATGGAGGAAGGAGTGGTAAGCAGAAATAAATAAAATAAACATGTATACATATTTAGGAATAAATAAATATAAAAATAAAATAGCAACTTTAATATAAAACCTATATGTATTTGGGATAGGTTTAGCAAACACCTCAACTTTACCATCACTTTAACATAGCAAGTATTATTGATAACATCTCTTTATACTAATTATATAAAACTGCAATGTTGTTATAGCAGTTTAATATGTATTCCGTAGGCCTCCACTCATCAACATTATTAATCTATTTCACATAGCACACAATTCAAAATGTAATAGTAATTTCAAACAATTTATTGTAAATAAAAACCTATTTTCATAATAAAAATAAAGTGTGAGTCAATTAGGCTTGCATTTTTTTTAATACAATAAAATGTTGCATTTGTCTCTTTATTTGAGAGTAAATAAAAAATACTCAGAGGAAGCTAGAACATTTTCAGTTGAGTTTTCTATAATGCACATGTAGGGCCTGATAATAAAAACCTCTAAAAACTTCTAAAAGTCTTGTTAGTATGGCAAGGCGCAAGAAAAAAAATTAGAAACACAAATTTTACTTTGTGAACTCTTTATGTTGCTATGTAGTGTTCTTTATGTGAAACAGAGACTCCTACATTACAATACAAGGTCTAAAAAAAATCCCAAAGATTTGTGTGATTTCACTTCACGCCAGTGCGGTTTTGAATATGAGTCACGTAGTAAGAAACCTCTTCATGCTTTTCGGTCTTACAGTAGTTGTAACTGTCAGAGCAGACAAGTTTTGGTGCTTTAAAGCTTGTGTGAGATATGCATATAGGGAAACAGAATAGATAGCGGTGTAAGTGAGATGATAAAGGTATATATTGTAAACCTGATGGATGGTAGGGGTAAGATAGCAAGATTACAACTTTTTCTGTTTTGTATTGAAAGGATTGTTATTACAGACAATTCACCTTACTACCACATACAGTGCCAGATTAGAAGTGAGGTTATTACAAGTTGAAAGTAAAAAAGCTTGTGAGTGAGCGACTTCAATGTAAGTTTAATTAATGAAAAATGTACCTGAGTAATACATCTAAAAATAATCGATCACTTTGATAATCAGTATCTTGAAATCAATAATCAATCAATCAATCAATCAATAATTATGATAAATCAAGGAAGTGAATTATTAGGTGCAGCGGTATTTAATGTTCCAGCGAGAGTTAACTCTGCTAGAAGTAAGTTTTTTTGCGCTCGTATTACATGTTGAAAGTAAACTGTTTTCACTTGTGTGCTAACCCGACGATCGTAAAAAGCCAAACTTACAATATCATGATAATCTATTCTCCTATAGAAGTCAATGGAGCAAAAAAAAGTAGAAAAAATACACTACATAAACATAAACACGATCGCATATTCTCAAGTGCGCTAACCTGACATGAAAATAAAAATATATTTCACATTCCAATGTTCTTCATATAGAAAAATATTTTATATTTATTCATATACATATTTCTATATATATCACATGTGATTATATATAGACATAGATATATGAGTATTGCATACATATGTTTCATATGTTTTCATCTACTTAACTGCAAAGGGCTCCAATGAACATATATATATATGTCCATAAGTGTGTACAAATGTATTTATGTGTCTGTGTATATATGTCTGTAAATAGACATATACACATATAAATACATAAATACATATGTATACACATATAAACATACCACATACATATCCATCTTTAGACCTGTATATATCTCTATGTTAAAGCCCTTTGCCTGATTTGTTGTTTTTTTTGTAACACCTGAGACCTCATATCTTTGAGCCCTTATAACTTTTTTATGCAATAATTTATTTTAATAATTATTATTAGATGGTGTTATTATGAGTATAACTGTAAGATTCTAAAGACTTTCTATGCAGACTGTCATCAAATGTGCAGCAAACTTTTGAAGCTTGGCAAGTCTAGCAAGAGTTTAGCAATCAATTTTAAATTTTTAAAGAAAAAAAATAAACATGCTATACACACTTGTAGCATACTTGCAGCAAATGTATAAAGCAAGTCTATTCTGGAAGCTTTCAGTGAAGACTTGCTACAAATGTGCAGCAAACTTTTGAAGCTTGGCAAGTCTAGCATGAGTTTAGCAATTCATTTGAAATTTGTAAAGAAAAAAATAAACATGCTATACACACTTGTAGCATACTTGCAGCAAATTTATAAAGCAAGTCTATTCTGGAAGCTTTCAATGCAGACTTGCTACAAATATGCAGCAAAGTTTTGAAGCTTGGCAAGTCTAGAAAGAGTTTAACAATTCATTAAAATACATGCTATACACACTTGCAGCAAACTTGTAGAAAATTTGTAAAGCAAGTCTATTCTGGAGACTTTCAGTGCAGACTTGCTTCAAATGTGCAGCAAACTTTTGAAGCTTGGCAAGTCTAGCAAGAGTTTAACAATTAATTTGAAATTTTTAAAGAAAAAATATACATGCTATGCACACTTGCAGAAAACTTGCAGGACATTTATAAAACAAGTCTATTCTGGAGACTTTCAATGCAGACTTGCTTCAAATGTGCAGCAAACTTTTGAAGCTTGGCAAGTCTAGCAAGACATTAGCAACTCATTTTCAAACTTGCAGCAAATATACATGCTATCTGGGTATTAGCCCCTAATCTGCTGCCCCCAACATCGCCGACACCTACATTATATTTATTAACCCCTAATCTCCCTCCCCAATGTCGCCGCAACCTACCTACATTTATTAACCCCTTATCTGCCGCCCCGATGTCGCCGCCACTATATTATATTTATTAACCCCTAAATCTAACAGCCCCTAACTTAAATATAATTTAAATAAATCTAAATAAAATTAATATCATTTACCTAAATTATTCCTATTTAAAACTAAATACTTACCTATAAAATAAACCCTAAGCTAGCTACAATATAACTAAGAGTTACATTGTAGCTATCTTAGGGTTTATTTTTATTTTACAGGCAAGTTTGTATTTATTTTAACTAGGTAGATTAGTTACTAAATAGTTATTAACTAGCTAAAATAAATACAAATTTACCTGTAAAATAAAACCTAACCTAAGTTACACTAACACCTAATCTTACACTATAATTAAATAAATTCCCTACATTAAATACAATTAAATATGTTAAATAAAATTAGCTAAATTACAAAAAAACCACACCACTAAATTACAGAAAAAAAAAAACAAATTACAAATCTTTAAACTAATTACACCTAATCTAATAGCCCTATCAAAATAAAAAAAAAAAAAAAAAAAAAAAAAAACCTAACCTAAACTAAACTACCAATAGCCCTTTTGCGGGGCATTGCCCCAAAGTAATCAGCTCTTTTTCCTTTAAAAAAATACAACCCCCCCCCCAAAAGTAAAACCCACCACCCACACAACCAACCCCCCAAATAAAAGCCTAACTAAAAAAACCTAATTTACCCATTGCCCTGAAAAGGGCATTTGGAAGGGCATTTATCTCTATTGCAGCACAAAGCCCTAACCTAAAAAATAAACCCACCCAATACACCCTTAAAAATTCCTAACACTAACCCCGAAGATTCACTTACTGGAAGAAGTCTTCATCCAAGCGGCAAGATGTCCTCAATGAAGCCGGCAGAAGTAGTCCTCCAGACAGGCAGAAGTGGTCCTCCAGACGGGCAGAAGTCTTCATCCAGACAGCATCTTCTATCTTCATCCATGCGGCTTGGAGTGGCTCCATCTTCAAGACATCCGGCGAGGAGCATCCTCTTCCAATGGCGTCTTCTTGCAGAATGAATATCGCTTTAAGTGACGTCATCCAAGATGGCATCCCTTAGATTCCGATTGGCTGATAGAATTCTATCAGCATATCGGAATTAAGGTAGAAAAATCCTATTGGTTGATGCAATCAGCCAATAGGATTGAACTACATCAGCCAATAGAATTGTAGTTCAATCCTATTGGTTGTTGCATCAGCCAATAGGATGTTTTCTACCTTAATTCCGATTGGCTGTTCCAATCAGCCAATAGAATGCAAGCTCAATCCTATTGGCTGATTGGATCAGCCATCAGGATTGTAGTTCAATCCTATTGGCTGATTGCATCAGTCAATAGGATTTTTTCTACCTTAATTCCGATTGGCTGATAGAATTCTACCCTGGAGGCCGCGGATGCCATAGGAATCAATGGGAGTCTGAAAGCAGCGAAAGCTTATGTTCGATGTTGTCAGATATCCCATTGATTTATATGGAAGAAAACCAGTGGCGTTTACACCTAACACCCTAACATAAGCCCAGAGTCTAAACACCCCTAATCTGCCACCACAAAATAAAATATATTAACCCCTATCCCGCCGCTCCTGGACCCCGTCGCCACCTACATAATGTTATTAACCCCTATTCCGCCGCTCTCGGACCCCACCGCAGCTAAATAAATATATTAACCCCTATCCTGCTGCTCCCGGAGCCCACCGCAACCAAATAAAGTTATTAACCCCTATCCCTCCGCTCCCGGACTCCACCACAACTAAATAAATGTATTAACCCCTAAACCCCTGGCCTACCACACCACTACCACTTACTAAACCTATTAACCCCTAAACCGCCAGCCCCCCCACATCGCCATAAACTAAATTAAGCTATTAACCCCTAAACCTAACAACCCGCTAACTTTACATTATAATTACCTTATCCCTATCTTATAATACATTTAAACTTACCTTTAGAATTAAATTAAACTATATTAAACTATAATTTAACCTACCCTAACTATTATACTAAAATTACATTAAACTATATTAAACTATTAATTAATCTACCCTAACTGTTATACTAAAATTGTATTAAACTACAAATTAAATTAACTATATTACATAGTTAAAAACCTAACCCTACTAAAGTTATTTAAATCTACAATAAAGAATTACTAAGTTACAAAAAAATAACAACTAAGATACACAAAATAAAAAACACTAACGGCTAGATTTTTGCGTTAGAAGGGGTGCGTTAGCTACGCGTGTATTTTTTCCCCCACACCTTTTAAATATGGCTGGTATTTAGAGTTCACAGAATGGCTGCGTTAGGCTCCAAAAAGGGAGCGTAGAGCATAATTTACCGCCACTTCAACTCTCAATACCAGCGGTGCTTACGGACGCGGCCAGCTTCAAAAACGTGCTCGTGCACGATTCCCCCATAGGAAGCAAAAAAGCAGCGTTCAGCTCCTAACGCAGCCTCATTGTTTCCTATGGGGAAACACTTCCTAAGTGTTTCCCCATAGGAAACAGCCAATCAGATGGAATCAGCCAATCAGATTCAAGCTCAATCTTATTGGCTGATTTGATGAGCCAATCGGATTGAACTTGAATCGGATTGGCTGATTCCATCAGCCAATCAGAATTTTCCTACCTTAATTCCGATTGGCTGATAGAATCCTATCAGCCAATCGGAATTCGAGGGATGCCATCTTGGATGACGTCCCTTAAAGGAACCGTCATTCGTTGGGAAGTCGTCGGCTAGGATGGATGTTCCGCATCGGCGGGATGAAGATGGATCCGGAAGAACGAAAGATTGAAGATGCCGCTTGATAGAAGACTTCAGCTGGATGATGGACCTCTTCAGCCCACGCATGGATCAAGACTTCAGCGGGATGATGGATCTCTTCAGCCCGCGCTTGGATTAAGACTTCAGCCGGATGATGGACCTCTTCAGCCCGCGCTTGGATCAAGACTTCAGCCGGATGATGGACCTCTTCAGCCCGATGATGGACATCTTCAGCCCCCGCTTGGGCTTGGATGAAGACTTCGGAGCCTCCTCTGGACGAATCGGTGATACCCGGTGTGGTGAAGACAAGGTTGGAAGACCTTCAGGGGCTTAGTGTTAGGTTTATTTAAGGGGGGTTTGGGTTAGATTAGGGGTATGAGGGTGGTGGGTTGTAATGTTGGGGGGGGGGTATTGTATGTTTTTTTTACAGGCAAAAGAGCTGTTTTCTTTGGGGCATGCCCTGCAAAAGGCCCTTTTAAGGGCTGGTAAGGCAAAAGAGCTGTTTACTTTTTATTTTAGAATAGGGTAGGGCATTTTCTTATTTTGGGGGGCTTTTTTTATTTTATTAGGGGGCTTAGAGTAGGTGTAATTAGTTTAAAATTGTTGTAATATTTTTATTATGTTTGTAATTTTTTTTTTTTTTTTTGTAACTTAGTTCTTTTTTAATTTTTTGTACTTTAGTTAGTTTATTTAATTGTATTTATTTGTAGGTATTTTATGTAATTAATTTGTTGATAGTGTAGTGTTAGGTTTAATTGTAGATAATTGTGGGTATTTTATTTAATTAATTTATTGATAGTGTAGTGTTAGGTTTAATTGTAACTTAGGTTAGGATTTATATTACAGGTAATTTTGTAATTATTTTAACTAGGTAACTATTAAATAGTTATTAACTATTTAATAGCTATTGTACCTAGTTAAAATAAATACAAAGTTGCCTGTAAAATAAATATTAATCCTAAAATAGCTACAATATAATTATTCGCTATATTGTAGCTATATTAGGGTTTATTTTACAGGTAAGTATTTAGCTTTAAATAGGGTTAATTTATTTAATAAGAGTTAATTTATTTTGTTAGATAAAAATTATATTTAACTTAGGGGGGTGTTAGTGTTAGGGTTAGACTTAGCTTTAGGGGTTAATCCATTTATTAGAGTAGTGGCGAGGTCCAGTCGGCAGATTAGGGGTTAATAATTGAAGTTAGGTGTCAGCGATGTTAGGGAGGGCAGATTAGGGGTTAATACTATTTATTATAGGGTTTTTGAGTTGGGAGTCGGGCGGTTTAGGGGTTAATACATTTATTATAGTGGCGGCGAGGTCTGGTCGAAAGATTAGGGGTTAATAATTGTAGGTAAGGTAGCGGCGATGTTGGGGGGCAGATTAGGGGTTAATAAATATTATGTAGGTGTCAGCGGTGTTAGGGGCAGCAGATTAGGGGTACATAGTGATAACGTAGGTTGCGGCTGTGTGCGGTCGGCAGATTAGGGGTTAAAAAAATGTATTAGAGTGGCGGCGATGTGGGGGGGCCTCGGTTTAGGGGTACATAGGTAGTTTATGGGTGTTAGTGTACTTTAGAGCACAGTAGTTAAGAGCTTTATGAACCGGCGTTAGCCCAGAAAGCTCTTAACTCCTGGCTTTTCTCTGCGGCTGGAGTCTTGTCGTTAGATTTCTAACGCTCACTTCAGCCAAGACTCTAAATACCGGCGTTAGAAAGATCCCATTGAAAAGATAGGATACGCAAATGGCATAGGGGGATCTGCAGTATTGAAAAGTCGCGGCTGGAAAGTGAGCATTAGACCCTTACCTACACGACTCTAAATACCAGCAGTAGCCCAAAACCAGCGTTAGTAGCCCCTAACGCTGGTTTTGACGGCTAAGGCAAAACTCTAAATCTAGCCGTAAGTTACACAAAATAAAAAACACTGTTACACAAAATAAAAAATTTAATTATCAAATATTTAAACTAATTACACCTAATCTAATAGCCCTATCAAAATAAAAAGTCCCCCCAAAATAAAAAAAACTTAGCCTACAATAAACTACCAATGGCCCTTAAAAGAAATCAGCTCTTTTACCTGTAAAATAAAATACAAGCACCCCCCAACAGTAAAACCCACCACCAACACAACCAAACCCCCAAATAAAAACCTATCTAAAAAACCTAAGCTCCCCATTGTCCTGAAAAGGGCATTTGGATGGGCATTGCCCTTAAAAAGGCATTTAGCTCTTTTTCCACCCAAAGTCCCTAACCTAAAATTAAAACCCACCCAATAAACCCTTAAAAAACCTAACACTAACCCCCGAAGATCCACTTACAGTTTTCGAAGACCCGACATCCATCCTCATCCAGGCAGCAGAAGTCCTTAACAAAGCTGGCAGAAGTCTTCATCCAAGCAGGCCGAAGTCTTCATCCAAGCGGGCAGAAGTCTTCATCCAGACGGCATCTTCTATCTTCTTTCATCTGGCGCGGAGCGGCTCCATCTTCAAGACATCTGGCACAGAGCATCCTCTTCTTACGATCGCTGCTGAAAAATGAAGTTTCCTTAAAATGACGTCATCCAAGATGGCGTTTCTTAGATTCCGATTGGCTGATAGAATTATATCAGCCAATAAGAATTAAGGTGGAAAAAATCCTATTGGCTGTTGCAATCAGCCAATAGGATTGAGCTTTCATCCTATTGGCTGATCCAATCAGCCAGTAGGATTGAGCTCACATTCTATTGGCTCATTGGAATAGCCAATAGAATGCAAGCTCAATCCTACTGGCCAATTGGATCAGCCAATAGGATGAAAGCTCAATCCTATTCTCTGATTGCAACAGCCAATAGGATTTTTTCCACCTTAATTCCTAATGGCTTATAGAATTCTATCAGCCAATCGGAATCTAAGAGACGCCATCTTGGATCACTTCATTTAAAGGAAACTTCATTCTTCAGTGGCGAACGTAAGAAGGGGATGCTCCACGGTGGATGTCTTGAAGATGGAGCCGCTCCGCGCCGGATGGATGAAGATAGAAGATGCTGTCTGAATGACGTCTTCTGCTGGCTTGGATGAAGACTTCAGCCCGCTTGGATGAAGACTTCTGCCGGCTTCGCTGAGGACTTCTGTTGTTTAGATGAGGATGGATGTCCGGTCTTCGAAAACTGTAAGTGGATCTTCGGGGGTTAGTGTCAGGTTTTTTAAGGGTTTATTCGGTATGTTTTTAATTTTAGGTTATGGACTTTACGCGGAAAAAGAGCTAAATGCCCTTTTAAGGTCAATGCCCATCCAAATGCCATTTTAAGGGCAATGGGGAGCTTAGGTTTTTTTAGATAAGCTTTTACTGTTGGGGGGGGGGGGGGGTGTTTGTATTTTATTTTACAGGTAAAAGAGCTGTTTTATTTGGGGCAATGCCCCCCAAAAGGCCCTTTTAAGGGCGATTGGTAGTTTATTGTAGGCTAGGGTTTTTTTATTTTGGGGGGGCTTTTTTTTATTTTGTTAGGGCTATTAGATTAGGTGTAATTAGTTTAAATATTTGATCATTTATTTTTTATTTTGTGTAACTTAGTGTTTTTTGATTTTTCTTACCTTAATTCCGATTGGCTGATAGAATCCTATCAGCCAATCGGAATTCGAGGGATGCCATCTTGGATGACGTCATTTAAAGGAACCTTCATTCGGACTTAGGACGTCGCAAGAAGAGGATGGATCCCCCCCGGAGGTCTTCAAGATGGAGCCGCTTGTCACTGCTTGGAAGAAGATGGTTGCCGGTCCGGATCTACTCTTCTACCTGGATAGAAGGAATACTTTGGAGCCTCTTCTGGACCTCTTCAGCCACCGCTTGATAGAAGACTTCAGCCGGATGATGGATCGCCAGCCCCCTCTTGGGCTTGGATGAAGACTTCGGAGCCTGGAGCGATCGGTGATACCTGGCATGGTGAAGACAAGGTAGGAAGATCTTCAGGGGCTTAGTGTTAGGTTTATTTAAGGGGGGTTTGGGTTAGATTAGGGGTATGTGAGTGGTGGGTTGTAATGTTTGGGGGGTATTGTATGTTTTTTTTTACAGGCAAAAGAGCTGAATTCTTTGGGGTATGCCCCGCAAAAGGCCCTTTTAAGGGCTGGTAAGGTAAAAGAGCTTTTCTATTTTAATTTTAGAATAGGGTAGGGCATTTTTTTATTTTGGGGGGCTTTGTTATTTTATTAGGGGGCTTAGAGTAGGTGTAATTAGCTTAAAATTGTTGTAATATTTTTATTATGTTTGTAATTATTTTTTTTATTTTTTGTAACTTAGCTTTTTTTATTTTTTGTACTTTAGTTAGTTTATTTAATTGTATTTATTTGTAGGTATTTTATTTAATTTATTTATTGATAGTGTAGTGTTAGGTTTAATTGTAACTTAGGTTAGGATTTATTTTACAGGTAATTTTGTAATTATTTTAACTAGGTAGCTATTAAATAGTTCTTAACTATTTAATAGCTATTGTACCTGGTTAAAATAAATACAAAGTTGCCTGTAAACTAAATATTAATCCTAAAATAGCTACAATATAATTATAATTTATATTGTAGCTATATTAGGGTTTATTTTACAGGTAAGTATTTAGCTTCAAATAGGAATTATTTATTTAATAAGAGTTAATTTATTTAGTTAGATTTAAATTATATTTAACTTAGGGGGGTGTTAGTGTTAGGGTTAGACTTAGCTTTATGGGTTAATAAATTTATTAGAGTAGCGGCGAGGTCCGGTCGGCAGATTAGAGGTTAATACTTGAAGTTAGGTGTCAGCGATGTTAGGGAGGGCAGATTAGGGGTTCATACTATTTATTATAGGGTTAGTGAGGCGGATTCGGGGTTAATACATTTATTATAGTAGCGGTGAGGTCCGGTCGGTAGATTAGGGGTTAATTATTGTAGGTAGGTGGAGGCGACGTTGGGGGCGGCAGATTAGGGGTTAATAAATATAATATAGGGGTCGGCGGTGTTAGCGGCAGCAGATTAGGGGTACATAGGGATAACGTAGGTTGCGACGGGGATATCGTGCACGAGCACGTTTGTGAAGCTGGCCGTGTCCGTAACACCGCTGGTATTGAGAGTTGCAGTGGCGGTAAATTATGCTCTATGCTCCCTTTTTGGAGCCTAACGCAGCCATTCTGTGAACTCTAAGTACCAGCGGAATTTAAAAGGTGTGGGGGAAAAAAAGCATGCGTTAGCTACGTGGGTCGTTACCGACAAAACTCTAAATCTAGGCGTTAGTGTTTTTATTTTGTGTAACTTAGTTATTTTTTTGTAACTTAGTAAGTCTTTATTGTAGATTTAAATATCTTGAGTAGGGTTAGGTTTTTAAATATGTAATAAACGACTAGATTACAAGTTTTGCGTTATGAGGGGTGTGGTGCTAACTTGCACGTTATTGTCACTGCTTACTTACCTACAGTGCTAGTTTTACAGGTTTTCCTAAACCCGGCGTTAACAGGCAAGAAGTGAGAGTAGAGCAAAATTGTGCTCCATACCGCACTCCAATACCAGCGCTGCTTAATTCAGCTGTGAGCTGGTTGTACGTGCTCGTGCACAATTTCCCCATAGACATAATTTATTAACCCCTAATCTGCCACCCCCAACATCGCCGACACCTACATTATACCTATTAACCCCTAATCTGCCACTCCGGACATCGCCGACACATACATTATACTTATTAACCCCTAATCTGCTGCCCCAACATCTCCGTCACCTACATTATATTTAATAACCCCTAATCTCCTACCCCCAATGTCGCCGCAACCTAACTACACTTATTAACCCCTAATCTGTTGCCCCCAACGTCGCTGCCACTATAATAAACATATTAACCCCTAAACCGCCACACTCCCGCATCACAAACACTAGTTAAATATTATTAACCCTTAATCTGCTGCTCCTAACATGACGCCTACCTACATTTATTAACCCCTAATCTGCCGCCCCCAACGTCTCCGCCACTATGCTAAAGTTATTAACCCCTAAACCTAAGTCTAACCCTAACCCTAACATCCGCTAACTTAAATATAATTAAAATAAATCTAAATAAAATTCCTATCATTACCTAAATTATTCCTATTTAAAACTAAATACTTACCTATAAAATAAACCCTAAGCTAGCTACAATCTAACTAATAGTTACATTGTATCTAGCTTAGGGTTTATTTTTATTTTACAGGCAAGTTTGTATTTATTTTAACTATGTAGAATAGTTACTAAATAGTTATTAACTATTTACTAACTACCTAGCTAAAATAAATTCAAATAAAAAAATAAATTGAGTTACACTAACACCTAACCTTACACTACAATTAAATAAATTACCTAAATAAAATAAAATTACCTAAATTACAAACCCCCCCCACTAAATTACACAAAATAAAAAAAGACATTATCAAATATTGTAAGTAATTACACCTAATCTAATAGCCCTATCAAAATAAAAAAAGCCCCCCCCCCCAAAATAAAAAAAAAACCCTAGCCTAAACTAAACTACCAATAGCCCTTAAAAGGGCCTTTTGTGGGCATTGCCCCAAAGAAATCAGCTCTTTTACCTGTAAAAAAAAATTACAAACAACACCCAACAGTAAAAGCCAGCACCCACGGGGGCGGAGCTAACCGCCATACTGTGCAGTCGCATCTAGACCTAGCTCTGTGCCTTATCGGAATATAAAGTGAATTCCAGCCTAAAAACTAAGAGATAGACACCCTCTTATATTCCACCTTATTGCTCTAAAGGTCCTGCTTACGCTGCCCACACAGGGAACTACAATCCGGACAGGAACCGTTTACATAGCGTTGCGGCCATATCTTCAAGGGAGCAGGAGAGCAGATGCATTTACCCGCAGCCTAATTTCTGACTCTAACACCTGGCACTGCGCTCCGGAGGGTCGGAGATCCGCTCCGGAGTGTCTGCTCGCTAGTCATTAGCTGCGGCTATATAGCTGAAGATCCAGGCTGCATACACTAACCTGAGGTCCGGGTTTGCCTGCTCAGAGGGATTCCGGAGCTTAACGAGCCACTCGCTCCAACTACACAAGGTCCAAAAAAGCCTTGAATAAATATGAGATAAGTGAACATCTACATTAGGAGACAGCAATCCATCTTCATACCTTCAGGACTTGTGAGTAAAAGGCTCGAAATACCGCTATACTTGTTGCCCACTTTTTATAGTAGGACTGCATATTATTATTAAGAGATTGCTAGAATCCACGTAAAAGGGTCTCATCATTAGAGAGGGATTGCACTGTCTTAAAGGCCTTCACTTTACATCTAAACTAGCTTCTAATCAGCCTATATAAGAGACTCGTTTGGCCCCTGATTACAGTTGTAAAACTATTAACTGGGCCTAACTACCTGATACATAACAGTTTGAGGAACTACATTCCCTGATCGCCTGACGATTCAATCTTTTTAAAGCTGCTGATGTTTTTCTCTACTGAACACTGTTAGGCATTCACATCTCTAGACCTAGACATATTGCAGTCTCAAAACTTTTGCAATCCAGACCTTGAATCCTAATATATGTGACACACTTATTCCCAGGGCCTTTATCAATCATTGGTCTACTCTCACTTTTTCCAAGGCCAGACTTGTACAGCATGATGGTGTAAACTCCAACTGATACTAGGGGGTTATTGTATATACTCTTTCTATTTTTGTGACCTTCACATATTTCTCTATAAAGGAGGATTTTCTAATACTTTGTGTTCTCAGTGACTGTTTGTGATCCCTTTACTATCTACATAGTATGTCTCAAGCTACTAAGCGTAAACCAAAGCTGACACAACAGCTTAATAAGACTGTTGCAGATCACTTCAAAGATCAGTCTATATTGAAAGGCCAACCTACCAGAGACTCTAATATGTTAATGGAATCGAGCTACTCTGAAAGCAGCACGGATTCCCAATCACATAAAGATGACAACTTATCTTCTGGTGCTGTAGAGGTCTTATCCAGACGCATGTGTAAACTTCAGGACTCTATAACTAACTAAAGAACTCAAAGGCTCCACAGCAGAACTACGTAGGGATGTAGCTGCTCTAGGAGAATGTACTGAGACACTGGAACGCAAGCATGAAGATTTGGCTATAGACCATGCAAATTTGTTGTCCTATTCCCAAAATCTATCTATCCAAATATCAGATTTAGCGCTTAAACTGGTCGATATGGAGGACAGATCCAGGTGCAATAACCTGCGGTTCAGAGGAATCCCTGAAGATATAGGTCCTTCTGAATTGGATACCTTTATCCTTGAACTCTGCAATCTCCTACTGCCTTCTCTGGACCCTCCTGGTCTAATTTTGGATAGAGTCCATAGAGTTGCTAGACCCCGGTCAGTTCCACAGGATAAACCCAGAGATGTACTTGCTAGAGTACATTTCTTTACCCATAAGGAACCTAAATTTCATCAAGTAGCTGTCTTTCCTGACATATCTAGTTTTACTCTACAAAAGCGACGTACCTTCAGATCTATTACACAGACCCTGAGAGCTGAAAACATCCGCTACCGCTGGGGTTACCCTATCAAATTAATTGTGACAAGAAATGGAGACACCCGCACTATCATCACTCCACAAGAGGGTCGACAACTCCTCAGAGATTGGGGATTTACCTCCTCTACAGATCAACAGATTGAATCTTTGCCATCTTCCAAGCTCCATCCCACAGCTCTAGAATGGGAACCCTTACCGCAGAGAACATCTACTTGACGTTAGGAATCCTCCTGTTACTTGGCTATGTAACAATACTATACTTGACTTTAGTCATGTCTATTAGATAATTGGGGATTTACCTCCTCTACAGATCAACAGATTGAATCTTTGCCGTCTTCCAAGCTCCATCCCACAGCTCCAGAATGGGAACCCTTACCGCAGAGAACATCTACTTCACGTTAGGAATCCTCCTGTTACTTGGCTATGTAACAATACTATACTTGACTTTAGTCATGTCTATTAGATAATTACCCTGCCCTGTTTCACAGTGTGAGACAACATGTTTAGTTTTAGTTTGTTGTACCAGTTCAGTCTTATTTTTCTTTCAGATGAGTCCATGGGAATACAGGTATGCAAGTATATTCTGGGGCTTCAGCCCCTATTGTACAGCCTATATTGAAATGCTGGTTCTCATTGTTTTAGCCACTATTTAGATATCTCAGGCATAGAATTCATTTGTCTATCCATAACTAGGTATCTCCACCTTACCACTCTACGCCACAATGACTAGTTTATCTCCTCAGCGTCCACATTCTTAATTCCTGACTTAGCTGAACTTCAGGCCCCCTTGACTTAGACATTTACATGTTTTGCTATAACTAAACATGTTGAAAAGTTGGAGAATTAAACTATTTCTACTAGATAACAACCCTAAGTTACTCTGCTCAAATGTAATTGACTCTGACATATCTCAGATTTAGAGTTGTAACTATAACTTAATTATAGCTAACTATACTAGCACTACATCCTATAGATACCTCCTAGAGTTTAATCTCTATGGCTTATAACCTCCGTTCAGCCACTCGATCCTAACATTTCTATAGACACATGTTGTCTGTATCCTGAGAGATTGAATCGTATATGATAACGAATATGAGAATTTTATTATACTTCTCCCATTTTTACCTATAGCCTAACTCCCGTCAGGGAAGATTTATTTTATCTAATACATAATAGACATACATACCCTACTCGATCCAAAAATAGCTTTACTTAGTTCATCTCCCCCCCGATGTGTCGCTTTCCTATACTGTTACTTGGTTGTAACATAAATCCCCCCCCCCCCTTAACACTTTAATACTGTGTGTATTATCCCATATTTTAGGGACCGGAGAGATCGTTCCTTTCATTAGGCAAATCTCTTCCATTGGTAGCGAACTAAGCTACCGGTTCTAAAGTTTAATTTTATACTGATTTATTTTGTTAATATATATTAAAGAGTTGAGTTGGTTATGATATAATCAGTATACCGCTTTATAGCTTCAGACCTTACTGATATTATTGCTATTGCTTTATCATTTTATAATACACTGTTTTTTTCTTCTCAGCATAATCTGTCTGAATTACTTTTGTATAAGTTGTTGCGACTGAAACTTATCCAGGTGGGGTAAGTACCATCCACTCGCCTCCCATTCCATACCTCATAACCCACATTTTTCCCCTTTCCCCCATACCCATCCTCCCCCATTTCCGTATCCCAATTTCATACAATGGCCGAAGCCCCAGATAACATCACATTTGCTACACTAAATACTAAAGGCCTAAATTCACCTACTAAATGGAGCCTCTTAAAGGGACACTAAACCCAAAAATTTTCTTTCGTGATTCAGATAGAGCATGAAATTTTAAGCAACTTTGTAATTTAATCCTATTATCAATTTTTCGTCGTTCTCTTGCTATCTTTATTTTAAAAGCAGGAATGTAAATCTCAGCAGCCAGCCCATTTTAGGTTCAGCACCATGGATAGCGCTTGCTTATTAGAGGCTTACATTTACCCACCAATAAGCAAGCATAACCCAGGTTCTCAACCAAAAATGGGCCGGCTCCTATGCATCACATTCCTGCTTTTTAAATAAAGATAGCAAGAGAACGAAGAAAAATTGATAATAGGAGTAAATTAGAAAGTTGCTTAAAATTGCATGCTCTATCTGAATGATGAAATAAAAAAATTTGGGGTTAGTGTCCCTTTAACTAATACCATTAAATTTTTAAGAGCACAGATAGTCTTCTTACAAGAGACACATTGGTTGTACTCATGCCAAGACCCATATAGATCCTCAGATTATCCTAATGTACATCTCTCATCTTTCACAGAAAAGACAAGGGGAGTAGCAATTATTATTCACAAATCTATACACTTTGAGCTTATACACAAAGAAATAGAGGATCAAGGCAGATATCTGATTCTCATTTGTAAACTTAACGGTTTGCTGTACACTTGGTCAATATATATGTACCCAATCAGACCCAACCTCAATTCCTCTCAAATATTCTAACCAAAGTAGAACAGATCAAGTCAGGCACAGTTATATTAGGGGGAGACTGTAATATGATATGGGATCCAAAGGTTGACAAAAAGGTTCAGTCCGCAAAGAAATTAACACCTACACTATAAATACAGCTGCCAAGTTCCAGTAAATTATAACACAATATAACTTATATGATATATGGCGGGCCCTACATCAAAATGACAAAGACTACACCTACTTTTCTAAGCTACACAACTCTTACTCCCGACTAGACTACCAATTTACTGACTCATGGACCCTTAACAGAATCACCACATCCCACTTAAAAACATGCTCATGGTCCGATCATGACATCCTACTATTCACTCTTACTTCAGATATGGCCAAAACGGCTAGACCTAGTTGGAAATTCCCAAGACACTTATTACAACCATGAATTTAAAGTTTCTCTTCAGGCCTCTATTTCAGAGTTTCTTAACATAAATGAAACCCCCAAATGTCACATCAAACTATATGGGCATCCCTTAAGGCCTATATTAGGGGTATATGTATAGGGGCCCCGGCAGTTGCCAAGACCGTAGGAGGCGCCCCCTTGGGACTGTTGACAGTCTCCTTAAGAGCAAAAGAGCTGATAAACAAAGCCTCACCTTCTCCGCAATTGGCAGCTGAAATTCACGAAATTCGAACTCAAATAACTGAAAGAGAGACAGAAAAAGTACGAGAAGCCCATTCACGTTTTAAACAAATCCTATATTACCAGGGAAATAAAGCTTCCACCCTATTAGCCCGTAAGCTGCGTGGTAGAACTGCTGCTGCCAGAATCTTAACCTTGAACAGGGGGAAAACTACAGTTACTTCTCCCAAAGATATAGGGGAAACGTTTGCTGAATATTATTCAGAACTATATAATCTTAAACCCTCTATGGCAGAAACAGAATCTACAATCCAATCTATAACCTCTTTTCTAAAAAAACTTAACCTCCCATCTCTTTCCTCAAAAGCTAAAGAGGAACGTAACTCCCCTTTTACACTAACAGATCTCACAATGGCTATTAAACATACCCAAAGCAATAAAGCCCCGGGCCTGATGGTTTCCCGACAACGTTTTACAAAATTTTCCGCTCAGACATAAGTAATACCCTCTTGAAAGTTTTTACTGAAGCCCGCTTGACGGGTTCTCTACGAAAAGAGTTTCTACAAGCAGTTATCCTACCAATCCCGAAACCTAACAAGGATCCTTCCTATTGTAGTAGCTATAGACCAATCTCGCTGATTAATACTGAAGCCAAATTATATGCCAAACTTTGGTCTAATCGTCTTAAGTTCCTACTCCCAAGTCTTATACACCCTGATCAGGTAGGTTTCACTTATGGTAGAGAGGGTCCTGACAACACCCGCAGGGTTCTCAATGTTTTTTCTGCAGCCTCTAGGTCTAAATGTCCCATGCTGGCCCTGTCTTTAGACGCAGAAAAAGCGTTTGACAGGGTCAGATGGGACTATGTGTGGTTAACTTTAACTCAGTTCGGCTTTCCGAGTGAGTTAGTTAAAGCAATTCAGGCACTCTATACCAACCCCTCAGCATTGGTCAGAGGACTTGGATTTTCTTCCTCAGAGTTTCAGATTACAAATGGCACTAGACAGGGGTGTCCCCTATCGCCCCTTATTTTTGTATTGGCTATCGAGTCCCTTGCTAAGGCTATTCGCACCTCTAAACAGGTCCAGAGTGTATCTCTCGGGAGAGAAGTGGAGAAGATTGCCCTGTTTGTGGATGATATCACTCTCTTCCTGATGCACCCATTCTAGCATTTGGAAGACATAGTTACTATAAAATTAATTTTCTCAAAACTGAAGCGCTCCCAATTCATATTCCTCCTTTTGAGCTAGAAATCTTACGTTCTACATATGGGTACTCTATTAGACATTTGGGACTTCAACTAGGCCCTGACCCTAAGGCAGTTGTTGATAAGAATTATAATAAGGTTCTACAAGAGGTTTCAACGCTTATAAAATCTTGGAATTTTAGGGAAGTCTCATGGCTGGGATGTATAGCTTCATTAAAAATGACCATTCTTCCCAAGGTTTTATATTATTTCCGCTGCCTCCCCCTAAAAGTCCCCTAGTCGATACTATGTAAATTTCACTCTCTTTTTCAAACATATATTTGGGGTTCATCCAGACCGCGAATAGCGTCAAAGATTCTTCAGAAAAAATTTGGGCAAGGAGAAGTATCCATGCCTAGTATTCGGGGATACTATGAAGCTGCCAGATTGACCCATATCTTCGCATGGGCAGACAAAGGTGAACCACAGAAATGGAAAAATGTTGAAGCCTCTTCCCTACCTGTAGGCTTAAAGCTAGTTGATCTCCCCTGGATTCCAATATATCGCTTGGAACAATTAAATATCAACAACGAGATTACCCAGGATAATCTAAAAGTTTGGCAGACTCTCAGATATTTATCTGAAATTGCCCCTCATCCTTCTCCGCTACACTCTATATCTAGCCTCTTGGTGATCCTACCAGATATGCATACTACACAATGGGTGAAGAAAGACCTACTTCAGATCTCACAGTTATATCCCTCAGACATACTAGTCCCACCAAATAAAGTGACACCAGACCCACCACCTTGGTTCTTGTTTGAATATTCTAAACTCTATAATTTCCTTCTTTTTTTGGGGGGCTTCCCTAGAACAAACCTCAGACCGCTGACTACCTGGGAAAGACTGTGGAAACTTAAGATCAAAACCACTAAAACTCTATCTGGCTATTACAATATGATCCACACATCCACCAACTCAGATAGAATTTGGCAATTTAGAGCGTGGGACTTTGACTTTAAATTGACAATTACTGATATTGACCTGTCCCGCGTTACCACACTGACAAAAAAAACCTCCATTGTGCAAACACTGTGGAAGCATATATGAAGTTACTACTTTGTTGGTATTATACACCTGTCCTATTATCAAATATGTTTCAGACATTATCCCCATTCTGTTGGTGCAACTGCGGAGAGAGGGGATCTGATATCCATATATGGTGGAGCTGTCCTGTCCTAAGTCCCTGCTGGGTCAAAGTCTTTCAATTATGTGAGAAACTAGGACTGCCCCTCCCACAGAAACCAGAGATAGCTTTACTCCACATGTTCCCAAATAAAATGTCTACAGTCCAATCTAAATTGGCGATCTTCATTTTCGCTGCCATGAAGCTTGCCATTGCTAGAGCTTGGAAACAGCTTCTGCCTCCAGACGTTTCAGATGTCATACCATAATACAATATTTTGCTACTATGGTGAAATCCTTTTACCCCAATCTGAATTTAGAGGATCTATACTGGGCTATCTGGGAACCTTGGTTTCATTACTATGAGAAAAAACAGGAAAGAAACAAGAGCGCAAACTCGATTCAAGGAAGTTTTAATTAATAAATATGCAGACGAACAGCAGTATATACCGGATATATTCACTACATCCCACCAGGTAAAGTCCGGAACCCACAGATGTACTCTCTAGCCTGTAACGACTGGATAATATTTAGAGTCTCAGATGCACTCAAACATATATGATAACCTCAACGCGTTTCCCCCGTCTGATGGGGATACAGGTGTGTTTACCTACAGACACACCTACTTAACTATGTAGGATTCTTAAAAGAAAAGATAAACATTTTGTATATTGTTTGAATGCATAGATCATAATAATCTAAAAAAAGGGATTGTTAAAAATGTATTACCAATAACAGTGGAAACTAAACAGTTCTCCACAACCATATGTAGAACTAAATAAAGATAGTTAAGACTATATATTCTAATACATAAAGTGCCATCTATAAAAAGCTATAACATCTACATGAACCCTAACATGATTAAAAAGAAATATCCTAAAAAAGGACAATAAATGCATATATAGATAAACACTAATAATGTTAAAACAGATAAAATATATTAAACCTAAATAAGCAATTGTAATTCTACATTTGTAGTGTATCTTTTAGAGTGTGGGTGTGGTTTATTTTATGTGGGCCGTACCAAGAGAAAAATAAAAAGAAGATTATATGAACATATTTACAATATTAAAGAAAAGATTATTAAGCATAGTGTACCAAGGCATTTTATGGAAGTCCACAACTGTGATCCTAGTAGCTTAAAAATACAAGTGATTGATTGGGTATCCCCAGAGGAACATGACAGACTTTTAAAATTACATAGGTTCGAAACATTATGGATTTATAAAATTAAATGCCTGACTCCGTTTGGGCTAAATATTGACATTGATGTAGCGGCACACATGTAGGGTCTTTCTTTAGGTTTAATATATTATATCTGTTTTAACATTATTAGTTTTTATCTATATATGCATTTATTGTCTTTTTTTAGGATATTTCTTTTTAATCATGTTAGGGTTCATGTAGATGTTATAGCTTTTTATAGATGCCACTTTATGTATTAGAATATATAGTCTTAACGATCTTTATTTAGTTCTACATATGGTTGTGGAGAACTGTTTAGTTTCCACTGTTATTGGTAATACATTTTTAACAATCCCTTTTTTTAGATTATTATGATCTATGCATTCAAACAATATACAAAATGTTTATCTTTTCTTTTAAGAATCCTACATAGTTAAGTAGATGTGTCTGTAGGTAAACACACCTGTATCCTTGAGTGGTTATTAGTACCTCTATATAAGACTCAGGGGACAGGTACAGACACTATCAATTTGTCCTCTTGAGAAAGCCCGTCCGTCAGACGGGGGAAACGCGTTGAGGTTATCATATATGTTTGAGTGCATCTGAGACTCTAAATATTATCCAGTCGTTACAGGCAAGAGAGTACATCTGTGGGTTCTGGACTTTACCTGGTGGGATGTGGTGAATATATCCGGTATATACTGCTGTTCCTGTTCGTCTGCATATTTATTACGTGCCTTTTTATTATGTGCATCTTGTAAGTGCATTTCTTATATTGCGCTGGGTTTTTACATCTGATTGTAATTAAAACTTCCTTGAATCGAGTTTGCGCTCTTGTTTCTTTCCTGTTTTTTATGTGCATGTTGGCTGAGGCGAGAACCCAGCATCATTTGAGCCGCATCTCGGATACCGTAGTTTGACACGGAGTAACGTCACTACCTGATCTCCGTGTGTCTGAACTGAGAGCTGTGGAGACCAGTATTAGGAACGGATTCACCTGAGAAAGCTCCCATCTCCCTGTAAGTGCGATCCAGGCTGCACTTTACGATCGAACTGTATGGTTAGAGACATTGTTTGCTGCGACATCCTGGTTCCATCTCATAATCAGACTTTTGCCTGAGTATTATTTATGTTATAACAGTAGTGTGTTCACGCCATTTTTAAGAGGCATTTGTCACCATTATTGGTTGTTGCTAATATTATACTGCTTATTTGATGGGTTTCTTTATATATAGCTTTGTTCTATATTGTCTGAATGAGGGTTTTTTAGCGCAGAAGGTTCATTTTCTGGTCTTCATTACTATGAGACTTCTAGACCACACATATCACCTTGTCCCTTACCTGAATCTTGATAAACCCGAGAGCTGTTTTAAGTTCTATGGTTTTCTATTATACTTGACCTTATTCTGTTTTCTCACCCCCTCCCTATTTTTCTTTCATCCCACTTATAATACCCTTTCCTTGTCTCCCCCCCCCATCTGCCCCACCTGGATAAAAGATAGGTAATTTAACTTAGTATAACAAGTCTTGCTACTCAAGATCACATCAATGTTAATGCTTTCTAACAAACATCACAACACAAACTTTCTTATGGACATCCATCATTTTCTTTTGTGAAGAAAAAAGTAGTGTCTAATGTGATTATATTGTACATACAGAATTGTAACCTTTGCCAGAGACTACTGAACGACATATGGAACATTTAATGGGACTAGACTGATTTTTTCTCTGTGGCCTAGTCATATGTTTCTTTGTAATATTGTCTATACTGATTGCTATGGTCTTCACTCTATATCAATGGCTGATGTTGTAAGATTTTTACTTTAATACTTCAATAAAAAAAAAAAAAAAAAAAAAAAAAGCCACCACCCACACAACCAACCCCCCAAATAAAATCCTAACTAAAAAAACTAAGCTCCCCATTGCCCCGAAAAGGGCATTTGGATGGGCATTGCCCTTAAAATGGCATTTAGCTCTTTTTCTATTGCCTAAACCCTAATCTAAAAATAAAACCCACCTAATAAACCCTTAAAAAACCTAACACTAACCCCTGAAGATCCACTTACAGTTTTGAAGAGCGGACATCCATCCTCAACGAAGCCGGGAGAAGTCCTCAGCGAAGCAGCAAGAAGTCCTCAACAAAGCCGGGAGAAGTCTTCATCCAAGCCTGCAGAAGTGGTCCTCCAGATGAGCAGAAGTCTTCATCCAGACGGCATTTTCTATCTTCATCCATCCGGCGCGGAGCGGCTCCATCTTCAAGACATCCGGAGCGGGGCATCTTGTTCTTTCGACGTCTTCTTCCCGAATGAATGTTCCTTTAAATGATGTCATCCAAGATGGCGTCCCTTGAATTCTGATTGGCTGATAGAATTCTATCAGCCAATCGGAATTATAGGTAAAAAAATCCTATTGGCTGATGCAATCAGCCAATAGGATTGAGCTTCAATCCTATTGGCTTATCCAATCAGCCAATAGACTTGAGCTTGCATTCTATTGGCTGTTCCAATCAGCCAATAGAATGCAAGCTCAATCCTATTGGCTGAATTCTATCAGCCAATCGGAATTCAAGGGACACCATCTTGGATGACGTCACTTAAAGAAACATTCATTCGGGAAGAAGACTTTGTTTGAAGAGGATGCCCCACGCCGGATGTCTTGAAGATGGACCCGCTCCGCACCGGATGGATGAAGATAGAAGATGCCGTCTGGATGAAGACTTCTGCCCGTCTGGAGGACAACTTCTGCCGGCTTGGCTGAAGACTTCTCCCGGCTTCGTTGAGGACTTCTTGCCGCTTAGTTGAGGACTTCTCCTGGCTTCGTTGAGGATGGATGTCCGGTCTTCAAAACTGTAAGTGGATCTTCGGGGTTAGTGTTAGGTTTTGTTAAGTCTTTATTGGGAGGGTTTTATTTTTAGATTAGGGTTTGGGCAGCAATAGAGCTAAATGCCCTTTTCAGGGCAATGGGGAGCTTAGGTTTTTTAGATAGGTTTTAAGGCCCTTTTAAGGGCTATTGGTAGTTTAGTTTAGGGTAGGGATTTTTTATTTGGGGGGGCTTTTTTATTTTGATAGGGCTATTAGATTAGGTATAATTAGTTTAAATATCTGATAATGTCTTTTTTATTTTGTGCAATTTAGTGTTTGTTTTTTTATGTACTTTAGGTAATTTTATTTTATTTAGGTAATTGATTTAATTATAGTGTAAGATTAGGTGTTAGTGTAACTCAGGTTAGGTTTTATTTTACAGGTAAATTTGAATTTATTTTATCTAGGTAGTTAGTAAATAGTTAATAACTATTTAGTAACTATTCTACCTAGTTAAAATAAATACAAACTTGCCTCTAAAATAAAAATAAACCCTAAGCTAGATACAATGTAACTATTAGTTAGATTGTAGCTAGCTTAGGGTTTATTTTACAGGTAAGTATTTAGTTTTAAATAGGAATTATTTAGGTAATGATAGTAATTTTTATTTAGATTGCGGCGGTTTAGGGGTTAATAACTTTAGTATAGTGGTGGCGACGTTGGGGACGGCAGATTAGGGGTTAATAAATTTAGGTAGGTGGCGGCGATGTTAGGGGCGGCAGATTAGGGGTTAATAATATTTAACTAGTGTTTGCGAGGCGGGAGTGTGGCGGTTTAGGGGTTAATATTTTTATTCTAGTGGAGGCGATGTCCGGAGCAGCAGATTAGGGGTTAATAATTTTATTTTAGTGTTTGCGATGCGGGAGGGCCTCGGTTTATGGGATAATAGGTAGCTTATGGGTGTTAGTGTACTTTTTAGCACTTTAGTTATGTTTTATGCTACAGCTTTGTAGCATAAAACTCATAACTACTGACTTTAGAATGCGTTACGAATCTTGCGGGATAGGCTGTACCGCTCATTTTTGGTCTTCAAAAAAAAGCTTGTAATATCGGCGCTATGGAAGTCCCATTGAAAAAAGACTTTAAAATTAAAAAAGTTAATTCGCGGTACGGCCAAAAAAGTGTGCGGGACAGCTGTACCTACAAGACTCGTAATAGCAGCGGTAGTAAAAAAGCAGCGTTATGAGCCTTAATTGTGCTTTTTTACTCATAACGCAAAACTCGTAATCTAGCCGATAGTTAATTTAATTTGTAGTTTAATGTAATTTTAGTATAACAGGGTAGGTTAATTAATAGTTTAATATAGTTTAATGTAATTTTAGATTTAAATAACTTTAGTAGGGTTAGGTTTTTAAATATGTAATATAGTTAATTTAATTTGTAGTTTAATATAATTTTAGCATAACAGTTTAATTAATAGTTTAATATAGTTTAATGTAATTTTAGTATAATAGTTAGGGTAGGTTAATTAGTACTTTAATATAGTTTATTTTAATTCTAAAGGTAAGTTTAAATTTATTATAAGATAGGGATGAGTTAATTATAATGTAAAGTTAGCGCTTTGTTAGGTTTAGGGGTTAATAGCTTAATTTAGTTTATGGCGATGTGGGGGGCTGGCGGTTTAGGGGTTAATAGGTTTAGTAAGTGGTAGTGATGTGGGAGGCCAGGGGTTTAGGGGTTAATACATTTATTTAGTTGCGGTGGGGTCCGGGAGCGGAGGGATAGGGGTTAATACATTTAGTTAGTTGCAGCGGTGTCGGCGAGTGGCGGAATAGGGGTTAATAACTTTATTAGAGTTGCGGTGGGCTCCGGGAGCAGCGGGATGGGGGTTAATAACTTTATCTAGTTGTGGCGGGGTCCGGGAGCGGCGGGATATCGGTTAAACATTTTAGTATAATGACAGTGTTTAGTGACAGGGTATAAATAAAGTTGGTAAAAAGCCAAATAGCAGTGAGATTGATGACTGCTAGTTAAAAACAGTTTTTTTTGTTTCTTCAAATAATTACATATTTTATATTAAAATATTAAACTGTTTACCCTAAAAAATGTTCCCCTTTGATGTGTTCCCAGTGATCACATTTTACCTGTTGGAGTGAATTAAATAGTTTACATATAGTTTCTTTACCTTTATATCTGCATTTGACATGGTTGATTTTGCCTCTGGTATACAGAGATAATATAAATAATCAGATGTGTGTACAGAATGTGATAAAATAAGCAAACTCAAACCATTTTAATGGATTGTGGTTTAAAAGAACAAAAAGGGTATAACATTTTTAAAGTACACTGTCTCTTTAAGCAATCAGTGTAACATTAAATACATTTTCTTTACTCACTTCATATTTTCTAAACTGAGTATTTAGCTCAGTTATTTTCCAAACAGCATTTTAGTTTATGAACACTGTACCATGCTACAACACGTATAGCTGTACCAACAATTTGACACTGAATATGTTTGAATAGATGATTAGATATTCCATGAAATTAAAGGGACACTGTGACGGACTCCAGCTACCCCGACTGGGTAGTTCTGCCAAGAGGGTCCATCCTGTCCCTGGAACTTTCAGCTATAGAGCAGAGAGAAGTGATTATAGCCAGAGCCCACCCAAATAACGAAACAGAACCAGTATTCAGGTGGAACAAGAACATTTTTATTGTGAAACACACTTATATACACCCAGCTCATCTTGATAAGGGTATTATCTGACCCCAAGATCTCCCGCCATTTCTGCCTTTCCAGACAGGCTGTCGCCCCCCATAGTGTCCATAGTCTCATAAAGTCCCAGTGGTACAGAGGTGGTGATTCTGGGATGATATCGGGGGGAGCAGTGGCACTTCCAGGGAGCAATACAATCTGTTGCTGGGGGCTGGAGCTGTGGGCGATCAAACGTACACCAGGAAAGCCAGGGGAAGTAGGGGTTGTAGGGGGGTCCAAATCCCCAAGTTCCCAATGGAGCTCCGTTTCTGGCAATCACCCCAACTCTTGCCTTCCCTAGGGGGTACCAATCCCCAAAAGACCAGAGCTCTGGGGCAAAGGGCCGCTGGAGCGACCTGGGGTATATGTTAGCGGGTGTCCGGGGTGATGCGGCCGGCCGGCAGTTCCAGGAGCCTGGCCAACCAAAGAGGGTTTAGGCGGGCAGTGATCAGCTCTTTTGTGAGGATATACAAACCACAAAACAAGCAATAGGAATAGTCTGGGAGATCACATAAACTATTAAAGGGCCAAATCTGCAGTAAAAAGGAGTGAGCCAGGTAGTAGGGGGTGGCGGTAGCTTTGGCAGCCTGTTATTCTTGAAAGTGCTCCCCCCCTGAAAAGTCCAGCAGACCCAGCTAGATCCACAGATGAGTTGGCCTGGGGCTGTCCGGGAAGCTATTTAAATTCGGTTTGCCAGGAAAGTCCATCAGCATTCCCATTGCTCTTTCCCGGCCGGTATTGGATAGTGAAGTTGAAGGGCTCCAATAGTCCACTGCAACAAGCATCCATTTTCCCCAGAAACCTGGTTGAGCCAGACTAGGGGGTTGTGATCCGTGAGGTACGGTTGAAGCTTCTTAAGGGCCCATACCAGCACCAAGCACTCCTTTTCCACTGCCGCGTAACCTACTTCTCTGGGAAGTAGCTTCCTGCTAATGTAGGCTGCGGGGTGCTCGTGGCCCTCCTCATCCACCTGGCTTAGTACTGCTCCCAACCCAAACATTGAGGCATCTATATGGACACAAAAACGTTTGGACGGGTTAGGAGCGGCCATGATAGGGGTAGAAGTAAGAGCAGTCTTAGTATTGGAAGGCTTTTCACAGTCTGGCGAACACAGGAATTCTTTGGGTAACTGTTTGTGGGTCAGGTCGGTCAGGGATTTGGCCAGGATTCTATAGTTAGGGACAAAATTGTGGTAGTACCCTGCCATCCCTAGAAAAGCTTAGACCTGGGTCTTGGTCGTGGGGGTTGGCCAGTTGGGGATTGCCTCAATCTTGGCCAGCTCCGGCCGCTGCATCCCGCAGACTAACTGGTGCCCAAGATACTGGACCTCCGAGCGCCCTATCATATATTTGTCTGGCTTAAGTGTCAGACCTGCAGCATTGATGCGATCCAGAATGGTACCCAGATGGACCAGGTGGTCCTCCCAGGTATCGCTATAGATCGCTATGTCGTCTAGGTATGCGCAGGCATAATCCTGGAGGCCATCAATGATGCGGTCTACCATTCTCTGAAAGGTCGCTGGAGCATTCTTCATCCCAAATGGCAGAACCTTAAACTGATTTAGGCCGAATGGGGTGATTAAGGCTGATATCGGAATAGATTCTGGCTCCAGGGGAATTTGCAGAGGTCTAGGGTGGTCAGGAAGTTGCCACTGGTGATGCGGTCTAGGAGATCATCCACCCTGGTCATGGGGTCATTGAGCCTATGATAGTCTACACAGAACTGAGTGGTTCCATCCCGCTTGGGGACCAGGACCACTGGGGATGCCCAGGGACTGTTGGATGTCTCAATAATGCCTAGGTCCAACATTTCCCTCAGCTCACTGTGCATACTTTCTATAACTGACTCAGGGACCCGGTACACCAGCTGCCGGAGGGATGCCTGCCCCGGGGGCTCCATTCTGTGCACCGCTACCATGGTGTACCCATGGTCAGTGGAGAACATGTCTTGTCAGCCCCCTAAGAACTGCTTGACCTGTTCCTTCTGCTCAGTCGCTAGCCTCTCGTCTAGCTTTATGTCCCTTACACCTGTGGGCGTCCTACTCCACCTGGGTAACTTCGGCATGTGGAGGCTCTCTGAGTCTTCTATGGCTGAAGCGCATATGGAGGCTACCTCCTCTTGTCTCTCCTGGTATGCCTTCAGCATGTTTACTTAAAAGGTCCGGCGGACCGGTTGATCTGAACATTTGGCTACCAGGTAGGTCGTATCGCAGAGTTGCTCTACCACTCGGTAGGGTCCCTGCCAGTAAGCCTGTAGCTTGTTTGTTTTGACAGGATTCAGGGACAGGACCTTTTGCCCTATATTTAAAGTGCGGTCAAGGTCATTTTTGTCATACACCGCTTCTGCCTATGTTGGGCGACCTGAAGGTTCTCTTGTACCCTAGTGGCGAGGTCCTTCAGTCAGTCCCTGAACTCCAGGACATACCCCACTATGGAGTGCCCTTCTTCCCCAATAGACCCTTCCCAGTGGACTCTAAGCAAGTCTAAGGGCCCCCTCACCCTCAGGCCATACACTAACTCAAAGGGCGAGAAACCAGTGGATTTCTGGGGCACCTCTCTGTAAGTGAACAGGAGGTGTGGCAGGCATCTTTCTTAGTCTTTGTGAGAGGCCGAGAATGTCCTAAGCAACTGCTTCAGAGTCCTGTTAAACCTCTCGCATTGCCCGTTAGTCTATGGTGGTATGGAGAACTGTGCAGAAGTTTTATCTCACAAAGCCTTCATAGTTGTTGGGAGAGCTCAGCAGTGAACTGAGTTCCCTGGTCAGAGATGATCTCTCGGGGGAAACCCACCCTTGCAAAAATCCAGAACAGCGCATTGGCTACTGTATCTGCCTGGATATTAGCCAGGGGAATGGCCTCTAGGTATTGGGTGGCATAGTCTACCACGGTCAGGATATACTTCTTCCTGGAGGGACTGAGACAGGGCAAGGGGCCAACAATGTCTACAGCTACCCTGCTGAAGGGTTTGTCAATGATAGGGAGGGAGTCTACGGAGGCCCTGGAGTGGTCTCCTGTCTTGTCTACTCTCTGGCAAATGTCCTACAGTACTGCCTAACATCCCGTGGCCAGAAGAATGTCTGAGTTAACCGGTAACGGGTCCTAAAAATCTCTAGATGTCCAGCCAGGGGAATGTCATGCCCTATGCGCAGTAAGTCATAGCTATTCTTCTGGTGTACTACCAGCTGGCTCTTGGTCATCTGCCTATTTCCCTCTCTCTCGGTAACCCGGTATAGGGATCCCTGGTCCCACTCAAAACACTCTCCTCCTAACCCCCCTGGGTCGGTCCCTGCCCGGGCCGGTAGAAAGCTAATGCGGGGTCCCTCATGCTCTCCTGGGCGAAGTCAGTGGGGACCACCCAGGAGGCGGATCAGCTGTCGGGGTAGGAGTCGTGGAGGAGTGGCTTACCTGGGTCCCCAGATCATGTGCAATGGTCTATCATCCGGCTTGCTGGCAGGTGGTAACTGGGAAGGCATCCAAGGGGTTATGCGCTATAAAGAAGGAGGCGAGATGCCCAAAATCATTGCCCAGTGGTACCTCTGCAGGTGGATGATTCATGACCCCTACATCAACAGCACAGGAACTGGCACCCCAATCCAGGTGGACCCGTGCTTTAGAGATCCGGTGCACCTTACCCCCAGCCAGATTAATTGTAAGGGACTTCCGCGTCCGGTCGAAAGAGGTGACCAGGTGTGGCTGGACAAGAGTAATGGACAAGGTGCTCTTGTCCATTGGGCCAATGGTTGATTCCTTGCTCTCTCCAATGCCGGGCATTTGGCTCAGACATTCCCCAACTGATTGCATTCAAAGCACTGGGTTTCCATCAGCCAGGGTGGACTGGGTCCGGAGTAGCAAGGGTGTGCCTGCAGAGCTGGAGTGTAGCGGGGGCCCACCAGTGGGCGAGCCGGAGCTGCATTGGATCGGCCCGCTGGGCGATGCTCGGGTTGAACCTGACGCAGAGCATCCAAAAACTGATCAGCCAGAATGGCAACCTTGTTGACTGTCTTGGGACTCCGATCCTTGACCCAATCTTGTACCACCGGCGGGGAGTGATCATAAAAGTGTTTGAGAAGAATGAGCTGTTGGGCCTCGGCAAGGGTGGTCACTTGGCATCCTTCGAACCAGTAGTCCAAGGAGCGGGTGAATTGGTGTGCACACTCTGTGAAAGGCTGCCCCTCTTTCTTTCTTAGTCCTCGAAACTTCAGCCAGTTAACCTCCAGCGTGAGGGAATACCGGGCTAGGATGCATGCCTTTACCTGGTCATAGTCCTTTTGGTCCTCTGAGGGGATAGCTTTAAAGGCATCCAAGGCTCTCCCTGATAACTTCCCAATCAAGATAGTTACTTGGTTGGCATCAGCGACGCCATGCAGCTGGCACTGAGTCTCAAATACCTGCAGATATTGACCGATCTCCTCTTCATTGTCTTTAAAGGCTCAAAAAGCCTCATGAGGTAGCTTCTTTGGTGGGGAAGGAAAATCCAGGGGGACCGGCACGGCTCCTTTCATAGACTTCTGGACTTCTAGCATTTTGAGGCTGGTGGTGTCGGCTATTATCCGAGTGATATTGTCTTCTGGTGGGATTGTCCCATAGAGAGCCATCGTCACTGGATTTTTCTCTGGAGCTTGGACATGGTTGTGCCCCCAGTTGATGTCGTTGGGCCGTTCACTGCTCCGACTGCTTCCGGGCTCACTAGCCGGTGCGCTGGCTAGATCGCCTTCCATCAGCTCTGCGATGATTGCTGCCTTTTACTTGTTGTCGGCAACTTGCCCACGAGCTTCCAACAGGTCTTTGAGCGTACTTTTCCTGAGCTCAGAATACTGCTGCTCCATCCGAAGAGAACTTCAGGCGGGGGTTTGGATGTTCCAGGTAGACAGAAGCATCCCACCGCTGCCAACCAGTTGTGACGGACTCCTGCTACCCCGACTGGGTAGCTCTGCCAAGAGGGTCCTTCCTGTCCCTGGAACTTGCAGCTATAGAGCGGGGAGAAGTGATTATAGCCCACGAAATAACCAGACAGAACCAGTATTCAGGTAGAACAAGAACATCTTTATTGTGAAACACACATACTTATATACACCCAGCTCATCTTGATAAGGGTCTTATCTCACCCCCAGATCTCCCGCCATTCCCGCCCCTCCAGACATAGTCTGGAATCCCAGTGGTAAAGAGGTGGTGATTTCGAGGTGATCCCAGGGGAGCGGCGGCACTTCCAGGGTGTTGTTGGAAAGCCCTCGAGTCCCCAGATGCCACAGTCCAAAAAGCGAAACAATTTGTTGCTGTGGACTGGAGCTGCTGGTGATCAAATGTACACCGAGAAATCCAGGGGAAGTAGAGGTTGTGGGGGGGGGTTCGAATCTTCAAATTCCCAAGGGAGCTCCCTTCCGGCAATCACCCCACCTCTTGCCCTCCCTAGGGGGTACCAATCCCCAAAAGAGCGGAGCTCTGGAGCAAAGGGCCGCTGGAGCGACCTAGGGTATAGGTTAGCGGATGTCTGGGGTGATGCAGCTGACCGGCAGTACCAGGAGCCCGGCCAGCTAGAGAGGGTTTAAGTGGTTAGAGATCAGCTCTTCCATGAGGACGTACAAACCACAAAACAAGCAATAGGAAGAGTCTGGGAGATCGCTTAAGCTATGAAAAGCCAAATCTGCAGTAAAAAGAGTGAGCAAGGTAATAGGGGGGTGGGGGTAGCTTTGGCAGCCTGGTGTTTGTGACAGACACTAAACCCAATTTTTTTCTTTCATGATTTAGATAGAACATGCAATTTTAAGCAACTTTCTAATTTACTCCTATTATCATTTTTTCTTCGTTCTCTTGCTATCTTTATTAAAGAAGCAGGAATGTAAAGCTTAAGAGTCGGCCCATTTTTGGTTGAGAACCTGGATTATGCTTGCTTATTGGTTTGCTAACTGTAGCTACCAATAAGCAGGCGCTATCCATGGTGCTGAACCTAAAATGGGCTGGCTCCTTAGCTTTAAATTCCTACTTTTTAAATAAAGATAGCAAGAGAGCAAAGAAACATTGATAACAGGAGTAAATTAGAAAGTTGCTTAAAATGTCATGCTCTATCTGAATCATTAACAAAAAAAAATGGGATTAGGTTCCCTTTAAACAATAATACAGTACAAAATAAACACTTTCTTCATATACATTTTTATTTATTTTACTATAGCTCACTGTACAATAGCAATGGTTGAAAAAACTCTTGTAGTATATAAAATAATAAAATAAGCATTACAATATATATTCAGAAGATATAGTGATCTTATTTCTTCATTTGTCACAAATATTTCAAAAAGTATATTCGTAAGAATTGCATTAAAACAGGAAATTCAATTTCATCAGAAGCATTATTCATACTTTTGTTTTTATTACACCGGTACAGTGTTTCTAAATGCGTTATTACAAAGGAAAGCAAAGTTCTAATACAGCGCTGTTGACTCTTTGATTGCCATTACAGCCATTAGTAGATAGTGCAGACTGCATCATTTTCTGTCAGCCATCATCAAACATGTGCAAAAACACCAGCTCTGTTATATATTCTATATATTGTGAAAAAAACACGTGCTCCTCTATTCCCACGTACACTTCTTTTTGTTTTCCATGAATGATCTAATATTCATCAGCTGCTTCAACTCTGCTTCAAACCCTGATTCTTTTTCAAGGATACTCAGGATCTGTAACAGAAGAAATACAGAAGAATTAGCTGCTTTTGTTTTGCTTATAAAGTATATGGTAAATTATTACTTAGTAAAAATTACTGGACTAGATTTATAGACGCTCATGAGGGGGTTTGTTGTAAAGCAAATATCATGTTTAAAATGTATTGAGCCTGACTTTACTTGCCTTTCTGAGTGTATTGTTATTAGGCACCCCTGTCATTAATATCTACAGTTGCCTAAAGTGCAAACTACATGTAATCTTGCACACAAAGGGCTAATTTGTAGCACAAATTAGCACTCCGTCCTGGGTTGACTTTTCTTAAAAAGCCACACTTTGAATATCGTAAACGTTTTAATGTATTCACCCAGAGACTTCAATGGAACGTAAAAAGTGTGGGTGGGGGGGAAATGTTAATTGCATGCAAACCTGATCATATTTACTCATCTGCGCTACGCCGACATGAATTGTTAATATTTCACATTCCAATGTTCTTCACTTAGCAGAATATGTTCTATCATTTCTTTTATACATATTTCTATATGTATATCTGATGTTTTTTTGGTAAAATATATATCTATACCTATATTAGTTATAGATACATACAGATGTAGATGTAGGAATATCTATTTAAAAAGTACTTAGAACATATTCCCCTATGTGAAGAACATCGGAATATGACATATTTACATTAAATACATAGTTAAACATTTTATTAAATATGAATATTTCATAAATATGTTTTTTCATGTTTTCAGATATTTGACTGCAAAGGGCTCCAATGCCCTTATGGATATGTCTATGTGTACAAATGAATTTATGTATTTATATGTGTATATATCTCTGTAAATACATATATTCAAATGTAAACACATATGTACACACATATAAACATATATATGTGCATGTATATATATATATATATATATATATATACCCACACATATACACACACATAAATATCCATGTTTAGACGTGTATGTATGTATCTCTATGTTAAAGTCCTTTTCAGGCTTATGACACCTCATATCTTTTAGCCCTTATAACTTTTTATGCAATATTTGTTTTTAATAATTTTTATTAGATGGTGTTATTATCAGTGTAACTGTAGTGTACAATGTATTTTTTAATTGCTTTTTCTAACTTTTTTGTCTTGCGTAACAGTTAACCAGAGCTCAGAAGTTGCGGTAACAAGACACGTGTTAAATTCAATTGCTCTCAAGGGAACGCATTTACTTTCAACTCATAATACGCTCACTACTTTTAGCTTGTGCAAAGAGCTGCAAAAAACCCTTATCGCTTGCTAACAACAGTTAGATCGCCACTCGGAATCTAGGCCAAAATTAGAACTGATTGCAAAGTGATTAGAAAATTACAACAGCAACAACTTCAGAAACACACTTAAAACACTGTAAATGTTAAAGAGTTGTATATTTTCTTTTCTGTATTGAAAATAGTCCGACTGGATAGCTTGAGAGGTAATTCAGAAAACCATAGACACAGTCAAGTTTGGTTATTTCAAAGCTCTCAAGGTTGTCTCTTTTATTTTTCAATTTTTTTAGTACATATTTTAATGTGGACTGTGTTATAGAGGCTGCATTTCTTCCTGTTTTAATGTATCTGTTCTGTAACTGTTTAAAGGTGTTTTTTGTGATGCCGACATCCTTGACAGTAGAGCTTGTTCTATGCATCAAGAAGTAAATGTTTGTGAGATTTGGCTACATTCATTATAACTCCCTGCTCTAATGAGGGGTGGAACTAATATTTATGAATTAGCAATTTTTGAGTTGGAAATTTGCAGCAATTTTTTTCAATAAGATTTTATTAAATCATGGGTTTGAGGTAGATTCAGCTTGCTACACTAAGTTTATAAGTCATTTATTTACACTTAGATTAATTTGGGGTTTTAGATCCTCTTGCTATACCATCAATTAAAAGGATCACTATCTATTCTAGACTATTACATGACAGTGTTAAAACCTGGTCCTTATTTTCATTTAAATGCTTAAAAGAACACTAAAGTTAAAATTTATGATTCAGATAGAGCTTGCAATTTTTAACAACTTTCCAGTGAATCTTCTTTATCAATTTTGCTCATTATTTTTCTATGCACACATTCTGAGACACCAGCTCCTATTGAGCATGTGCCAGAGTTTACAGTGAATAAAAATATGAGCCTGCAATTGGCTGACGGCTGTCACATGGTACAGTTGGCAGGGAAACGAAAACAACCTTTGGAAAAATGTTCTGATAATTTGAAATCCAGAGTAGGCACTGTAGGATTGTCTTTTTATTGTGCACTTGTGTATTATGCAATTCTACTGCATTTAAAGTCCTTTAAACTTAGTCATTGGTACATGAAAACATGTCAAACATAAAGGGCTAGATTAAAAGTGGTGTGCTGACTGAAAGTAGATGCGGTGGCGGAAAAGCAATCGCCTTTTACACTCATCGGCTCATTAGCGCAATTGAAACCCTTGCGTAAAGGTTAGTGCGTTAAATAAAGTTGCACTAAACACAACATAAATAAATTCACAATTACAGGTACACTATAAACACTATCTGACAATTTTTTATATGAATATATATATTTTTTTTACAAAGGTTAAAAGTTTTATGGTGTATGCCAAGGTGTTTGACGGCAAAGGGCTATATTGTATATATAGATACATATATATGTCTAAATATGTCATATATATGTCTAAATATGTAGGCATATATATATATACATATATATGTTTGTGTTTATATGTATGTATATATGTGTGTACAGATGTATTTAAGTATTTATGTGTTTTACTGTATATTTAATGTATATATGTCACATTCCAATATTCTTCACTTATAGGATAATGTAATTTTTATTGTATATACAGTGAGGGAAAAAAATATTTGATTCCTTTGATGAAGAAGGATTAGGACACAAGGAAGGAACCACAAACTCCTGATTGATGTTGCGGTCTGACACAACCTTAGGAAGAAAACTTAATTTAGTACGTAAAACTGCCTTATCTGCATGAAAAATCAGATCAGGGAGTTTACATTGCAAAGCAGAGATCTCAGAAAATCTGTGCGCAGAGGCAATAGCCAATAAAAAGAGAACCTTCCATGATAACAATTTAATGTCAACGGAATGCAAAGGCTCAAATGGAACCTGGTGCGAAACCCGAAGAACAAGATTTAGGCTCCAAGGAGGAACCCCAGATCTAAACACAGGTCTCTTGTGCAAAAAAAAACCCGACAGGGCCTAAATCTGTCCCCTCAGGGAACTGGCAGAAAAGATAAGATCCTGGCAACCTTAACTCTGTGCCAGGAAAAACCACGCTCTTCACACCAGAATAAGCAGATCCTCCACACCTTGTGGTAGATACGCCGAGTAACTGGTTTACAAGCTTGAATAAGAGTATTAATGACACTCTCAGAGAAACCTCTCCTGGCTAAGACTAAGCGTTCAATCTCCACGCAGTCAGCCTCAGAGAATCTAGATTTTGATGAACAAATGGACCTTGTATCAGCAGGTCTCTGCGACAAGGTAACTTCCACAGTTGAGATGAAGACATCCCCACAAGATCCGCAAACCACGTCCTTCGCGGCCACGATGGAGCAATCAGGATTACTGATACCTGCTGCTGCTGGATGCGGGCCACCACTCGATTAAGTGGTAATGGAGGAAAAAGATATATAAGTTTGAACCTCCAGGGCACTGCTATTGCATCTATTAGATCCACTTCGACGTACCTGGGTAGCTTGGTATTGACTAGACTAGATTACGAGTTGTGCGTTATGAGTGAAAAAGCATTGTTATGGCTCTTTCTCACTACCTCTGCTATTATGAGTCTTGTAGGTATAGCTGTACCGCACACTTTTTTGGCCGTCACGCAACGTAACTACCGCACTTTTTAAAAAGTCCTTTTTCAATGGGACTTCCATAGCGCTGGTATTACGAGTTTGCCTGTCCGGCCAAAAAGGGAGCGGTACAGCCTATAACTACAAGATCTGTACCGCCACCTGGAAGTCAGTAGTTATGAGTTTTAACATAAAAACATGTAACATAAAACTTATAATTAAACAGTCACAAAGTACACTAACACCCATAAACTACCTATTAACCCCTAAACCGAGGCCCTCCCGCAATGCAAACACTAAAATAAATTTATTAGCCCCTAATCTGCCGCTCCGGACATCGCCGCCACTATAATAAACATATTAACCCCTAAACCGCCGGACTCCTGCATCGTAAACACTAGTTAAATATTATTAACCCCTAATCTGCTGCCCCCAATGTCGTCACCACCTTCATACACTTATTAACCCCTAATCTGCTGTCCCTAACATCGCTGCAACCTACATTACTGTTATTAACCCCTAATCTGCTGCCCCCAAAATCGCCGCCAGCTACACCGAGGCCCTCCCGCATCGCAAACACTAAAATAAATTTATTAACCCCTAATCTGCCGCTCCAGACATCGCCGCCACTATAATAAACATATTAACCCCTAAACCACGGCACTCCCACATCATAAACACTAGCTAAATATTATTAACCCCTAATCTGCTGCCCCCAATGTCGTCACCACCTTCATACACGTATTAACCCCTAATCTGCTGTCCCTAACATCACTGCAACCTACATTACACTTATTAACTCCTAATCTGCTGTCCTCAATGTCGCCGCCATTATACTAAAGTTATTAACCCCTAAACCTAACCCTAAGTCTAACCCTAACGTAACCCTAACCTTAACACCCACTAACTTTAACCTAATTAAAATAATTCCAAATAAAAATTACCATTAATACCTGAATTATTCCTATTTAAAACTAAATAAATACTTACCTGTAAAATAAAACCTAAGCTAGCTAGTTATATTGTATCTAGCTTAGGTTTTATTTTTATTTCACAGGTAAGTTTGTATTTATTTTAACTAGGTAGACTAGTTAGTAAATAGTTATTAACTATTTACTAGCTACCTAGTTAAAATAAATACAAACTTACCTGTAAAATAAAACCGAACCTGTCTTAAACTAAAACCTAACATTACACTAAAATTAAATAAATTCAATTAACAAAATACATTTATCTAAATAACACAAAATAAAAATAATATAATAGTCCTATCAAAATAAAAAAGTCCCCTCAAAATAAAAAAAAAACCCTAGCCTACACTAAACTGCCAATGGCCCTTAAAATGGCCTTTTGTGAGGCATTGCCCCAAAGAAATCAGCTCTTTTACCTGTAAAAAAAAAATACAAAAACCCCAACAGTAAAACCCACCACCCACACAACCAAACCCCCCAAATAAAAACCTACCTAAAAAACTCCCGGCTGGATGAGGATGGATGTCCGGTCTTCAAAAACTGTAAGTGGATCTTCAGGTGTTAGTGTTAGGTTTTTTAAGGGTTTATTGGGTGGGTTTTATTTTTAGATTAGGGACTTTGGACACCATAAAAGAGCTAAATGCCCTTTTAAGGGCAATGCCCATCCAAATGCCCTTTTCAGGGCAATGGGGAGCTTAGGTTTCTTAGGTAGGTTTTTATTTGGGGGGTTGGTTGTGTGGGTGGTGGGTTTTACTGTTGGGGGTGGATTGTAATTTTTTTTACAGGTAAAAGAGTTGATTTCTTTGGTGTAATGCCCAGCAATAGGCCCTTTTAAGGGCCATTGTCAGTTTAGTGTAGGCTAGGGTTTTTTTATTTTGGGGGGGCTTTTTTTATTTTGATAGGGCTATTAGATTAGGTGTAAGTTTAAATATTTGATCATTTCTTTTTTATTTTGTGTAATTTAGTGTTTATTATTTTCTGTAATTTAGATGTAGATGTATTTTGTTGATTTAATTTATTTAATTTTAGTGTAATGTAGGTTTTAGTGTAAGACAGGTTAGGTTTTATTTTACAGGTAACTGTATTTATTTTAGCTAGGTAATTATAAAATAGTTAATAACTATTTACTAACTAGTCTACCTAGTTAAAATAAATACAAACTTACCTGTGAAATAAAAATAAAACCTAAGATAGCTACAATGTAACTATTAGTTATATTGTAGCTAGCTTAGGCTTTATTTTACAGGTAAGTATTTAGTCTTAAATAGGTATTATTTAGGTAATAATAGTAATTTTTATTTAGATTTATTTTAATTATATTAAAGTTAGGGGTGTTAGGGTTAGACTTAGGGTTAGGTTTAGGGGTTAATATATTTATTTAGTGTTAGTGATGTGGGAGGCCAGGGTTTTAGGGGTTAATAACTTTAGTATAGTGGCGGCGGCAACGTTGGGGTGGCAGATTAGGGGTTAATAAGTGCAGGTAGGTGGCGGTGACATTTGGGGCGGCAGATTAGGGGTTAATAAATGTAGGTGGGTGGCGGCGACTTTGGGGGTGGCCGATTAGGGATTAATAAGTGTAGGTGGGTGGCGGCGACTTTGGGGGTGGCCGATTAGGGATTAATAAGTGTAATTTAGGTCTCAGCGATGTCGGGGCGGCAGATTAGGGTTGTTTAGACTCTGGGTTTATGTTAGGGTGTTAGGTTTAAACATACATTTTCTTTCCCCATAGGAATCAATGGGGCTGCGTTACAGAGCTTTACGCTCAGCGATTGCAGGTGCGTGGCTTTTTTTTAGCCAACTCTCCCCATTGAAGTCTATGGGGAAATCGTGCACGTGCACGTGACAGCAGCTCAAAGCAGCGCTGGTATTTGTGTGCGGTATGGAGCTCAACGCTGCCATGTTGCCCACAAACGCAGGTTTTTTGCAAACCTGTAATAGCAGCGGTGGAAATAACTTGCAAGTTATTACCGGGCCACTCGTAACGCAAAACTCGTAATCTGGCCGCTAGTTATTTGAAGAGGAACAGGAACACATTTGTTGTTGTGCACAGAGTATGGAAAAAAACACTATAAAAGACGTAATTAATACTAGCTGTTAGCCTGCTAGTTGTGATGTTTAAGAGTAACAGTCGCATTTAAACATTACAGATAAGCAGACCAACAATTTTTCTATTAATGTTGTTAGCTTACAGAAACACTTTATAATATGCTGCATTTCTTTCTGTTGATATACATTTAAAAAATAACCTTATTCATTAAAATGTATCCCCATTCTAACTATAGCAAGATTTACTATAGAAAAGTAAAGGGTATATTTAAACATTCCAAGTAAGTAGCACAGTTAAAATGTGGGGGTGTCTGAGCAGCACTGCTTGTTTAGGTACTAATTTAAAAAGACATTTACATGGAGATCTTTCAGCACTAACTAAGATATTCTTCACGTTATTTTCTAAAGGTACATTTTCCCTTGACAGCTATGTATCTCACTAAGGGAAGTAATTCCTGTATGCAACCCCTGGGGAAAAACACAGAAATAATTTGTGCCAAAGATCTTGTGTCCTCAGTGGTGTGCTTGGGGCATCTGATGGGTGGGTAAAGACAGTGGCCACAACTCAAAGACCTCTCTGGAGCTACTTGATATTTTTCGAAAATATTATTTGTTCATTAGACATAAATTTATACACAACTCTTAAAGGGACATTCAAGTCCAAAATAAACTTTCATGATTCAAATAGGGCATGTCATTTTAAACACCTTTCCTTTCCAATTTAAAACACTTCAAAAAAATCACAGTCCTTAAGTAAGTAGTAAAACAGGTGTTGTATATATCGACCTCCACAACACACTAACGGCTCACTCTGGGTCCCACAAGCAGCGGCTAGTATGGGGATAATCAGTAGTGAATAAGTTCCCAAACTCAATGTAAAAAGGAGCAATGCTTACAAGTTTAGTTTCGGGACTGGTTTCAGAAAAGCTGCGTACTGAAATTACTCCCGCTGTTTGTCTGCGGCAATTTGTCCTGGCTGATACACAGCACTTACACTCACGGCGTGTAGCCTCGCTCCGGTGCCGATTCCTGTGATGTCGGCAATAGCCCTTATTCTGGAGCTGCTGGGGCTCTCCCCTAAATAGCAAACATTCTGAAGATAGCGACAAAGTTGTAGATCCAGGATCAAAGAAATCAGGAGAGAATGATTTGCTTAAAACATCCACTTTATTACGGAATCCATATAAAATTCAAAGGGCACAGCAAGTAGACATACAGCTGATCCGTTTCCTGCCTCAAGGGCACATCAGAGCTGGGGATCAGGTGTGTCAGCAGGTAATAAATTGCAAAATGAGTTTTTCATCTCGACCAATCAGAGCTCTAGTGGTCTGGTACCGCAAATATAACCTTTTTGGAGAACCTCCATTTTGCAATTTATAATACAAACACATACAGAAACTTACTTAATAACATATACTGTATAATTGTTACACACTATTAAAACATATATTAAAAATATATACATATACCTAGCAAAAAGGAAATGGAGAATATTCTTTTTTTTTATTTATAATCAAATCAAAGAAAAATCGATAATGTTTTATTATAGATCAGTGTGATATATCGTAAAATAGCGCTACTTTACGATATATCACACTTATCTATAATAAACCAATATGGATTTTTCTTTGATTTGATTATAAATCAACAAAAAGAATATTCTCCATTTCCTTTCTGCAAGGTATACTTATATATTTTTATGGACATCTCCTTTTGCAATTTATTACCTGCTGACACACCTGTTCTCCAGCTCTGATGAAATGCCCTTAAGGCAGGAAACGCGTCAGCTGTATGTCTACTTGCTGTGCTCTTTGAATTTTAAATGGATTCCATAACAAAGTGGATGTTTTAAGCGCATCATTCTCTCCTGATTTCTTTGATCCTGGATCTGCAACTTTGTCGCTACCTTTCCAATTTACTTTTATCACCAATCTTGCTTTGTTTCTTTGGTATTCTTAGTTGAAAGCTAAATCTAGCTAGGTTCACATGCTAATTTCTTAGACCTTGAAGGCAGCCTCCTATGTGAATGCATTTTGACAGTTTTTAACAACTAGAGGGCGTTAGTTCATGTGTGTCATATAGAGAACATTGAGCTCACGCACGTGACGTTACTAGGAGTAAGCACTGATTGGCTAAAATGAACGTCTGTCAAAAGAACTGAAATAAGGGGTCAGTCTGCAGAGGCTTAGATACAAGGTAGTCACAGAGGCAAAAAGTGTATTATTATAACTGTGTTAGTTATGCAAAACTGGGGAATGGGTAATAAAGGGATTATCTATCTTTTAAAACAACAAAAATTCTGGTGTTGAGTCTCCCTTTAACGCTTCTTAAAGAAGTGAATCTGCCTCTTTGTGGCCCCGCCCTTTTGTGGCTTCGCCCTCACCCATGGCCGGTATTTTTTGAGAAAAAGGTGGCAACCCTATTAGCACTGCAAGCCTGGTGGGCCCAATGTTATAGTGAGGTTGTGTGAGTGTTTTAAATGACGTTTTAAATGTTTTTCTCACTTAAACAAGTATTATACTTGCCATGTTTGGTATACCGTTAAATAAGAAATTATGAACATGGGGGGGAGTGGGCCTCTTTGCTCTAAAGTACCTAAGATTCTTTTTGGTCCCAGTCTGGCCCTGATGTAAGCCAATGAGGTTATATTGTCTGATTGAAATCTGATAAACTGGGACAAACTCAAGGCCTTGAAGATTGCCCGTAGTTCCAAAAAATTGATCGGGAGGGCGGACTCCTCCTGAGTCCACAACCCCTGTGCCTTCCTGGTACCCCAAACAGTTCCCCATCCCGACAGGCTTGTGTCCGTAGTTACAATCTCCCAGGATGATCTTAAGCATGTCCCTCGGGACAGATGATCTGGACAGAGCCACCAAGAGAGTGATTCTCTCGACCGGCTGTCTAATACAATGTTGAGACAGATCTTACTGATCGCCATTTCACTGCCTCAGCATGCACAGTTGTAAAGGTCTGAGACGGAATCTGGAAAAAGGAATGATGCCCATGCAGGACACCATGAGACCAATCACCTCCATACACTGAGCCACAGAGGGATTCAAGAAGGTCCAGAGGCAAGACATGCCAAAGTTATCTTGCAGCGTCTCTGGTCTGTTAGAAATATCCTCATGTATATGGAGCCTATTATAGTACCCAGGAATTCCACCCTGGTACTTGAGATAAGAGAACTATTTTCCAAGTTTATCTTCCATCCATGTGATCAAAAAAGACTGAGAAGGAACTCCAAGAATTATTCTGCAAGACAAAAGGATGGTGCTTCCACCAGAATATTGTCCACGTATGGGGCTACTGCAATACCCTGAGTTCTGGCAATGGCTAGAAGAGCCCCCAGAACCTTTGTAAAGATTCTAGGAGCAGTAGCTAGGCCAAATGGAAGGTTAAGGATTTGGAAGTGCTGGTCCAGGAATGCAAACCTCAGGAACTCAAAGTGTTTCCTGTGGATTGGAACATGAAGGTAAGCGTCCTTCAGATCTATATAGTGGTCATAAACTGGCCTTCCTGAATTAAAGTAAGGATGGACCTTATCGTCTCCATCTTGAAGGAAGGGACACTGAGAAATTTGTTTAAGCACTTTAGGTCCAGAATTGGGCGGAAAGTTCCCTCCTTCTTTAGGACCATAAAAAGGTTTGAATAAAACCCAAAACCTCTTTCTTCGATAGGCACCAGGACAACAACTCCTAAGAAGGATAGATCCTGTACATCCTTGAACCAGGCATCTGAAAAAAAGAGACAGTCTGCCCCCTACATGATATGATCCCAGATTGGTGGCCACCCATTCATGCCGATTTGTTTTCGGCAGGCTTCTAATTCTGCTTGGATTTATTCCAGGACTGAGCAGGCTTCCAAGTACTCTTGGGTTGCTTGAGCTTGGAGGAGGATTGTTTTTGTTGGGATTTGTCAGAACAAAAGGAATGAAAATTAGAAGATTGTCGTCCCTTAGACTTGATCTTCTTCTCTTGCGGTAGGAAGGTACCCATTAACCGTAGAAATAATGGAGTCCAGGCCTGGAACAAATAAAAACTTTCCCTTGAAGGGAAGAGAAATGAGTCTGGACTTAGAAGTCATATAAGCCGACCAAGACTTCAACCAGAGCCCCCGGTGGGCTAGAACCGCAAAGCCAGAGGCCTTTGCATTTAGGCAAATAATTTGCATGTTCGCATCACAGATAAAATAATTATCAATTCTCAGAGATTTAATTCTGTCTTTAATATCCTCGAGGGGAGACTCCACCTCAATGAGTTCCGGCAAAGAGTTGCACCAGTAGGAAGCTGCTACAGCAACCGCAACTGCCAGTTGAAACAAAAATCTTGTATGTTGAAACATCTTTCTCAGAATGGTTTCCATTTTCTTATCCATCGGCTCTCTGAATGAAGAACTATCCACAAGAGGTATAGTAGTACATTTAGCAAGCATAGAGATAGCACCATCCACCTTAGGAATGGAGCCCCACAAATCCAGTTGAGAGTCCGGGACCAGGAACAACTTTTTGAAAGTAGACGAGGGGGAAAAGGAAGAAACAATTTTTTCCCATTCGTTCTTAATAATGTTCGCCATCTTAACTGGCACAGGAAAAGTCAAAGGAACTTTCCTGTCTTCATAAATGCTGTCTAATTTATGTATCATAGGTTCTTCAGGCAGTGTGGCTTCTGGAACCTCTAATGTAGACAGAACCTCCTTTAATTAAAAACGCAAGTGCTCAATTTTAACCCTCTGAAGCTACAAAGGTTAACTCCTCATCGGATAACTGGAACATAATAGCTAAATCTGATAAATATTTAGATGGCTCCGGGTCAGGAGAGCTATGTTTAACCTTTCTCTTGCATTTGTTAGAGCGAGGTAATGCACTGAGGGCCGCAGACACCACCGGTTGTAACTGCGCTGCAAAGTCAGCAGGAAGAAGGCCCCCTCCGGATGGAGGATTAGGTGTGCTGAAGGGAACTGCATGTGGAGTGAATAATGTAGCAAGGGTAGTAATCTCACTGGAAGCCAAGTCCTGAGAGGTAGACGGCTCAGAGGGACTAAGAGCCTTAGCAGGCTTTTGTCTCCCTTCTTAAACTTTATAACGGTGTTAAGGCATGTGGAACATAATTGAGAAAACCACAGCCTCCTCACAATAAAGACAGGTATGATTTAGTACAGAAGGAGTACCTTCTAACATGTCAGAGTCCTCCATAGCTCAGGTTATACCCACAGAAGGCAAGAAATAACTTTTGTAAATAATTTGTATTTCTGCTTATTTTTGCCTAGGAGCTGAGTCTGTCTCGAGGATATTACGAGTGTGGTATACAAAGAGATATTTTACAGTATGTTTACAGCACGGGTTTGCTGAAAAGAAACTGAAACATACCGCTCAGATTGAGGATATTGATGTTGGTGTATATCACAACTTGTAATACGGTAAGACCGCTTAAAGACATTATGTAGCTGAAGAGGAGGTGGGTTTGTGAACTTTATACTACATGGGTCAGTACTGAATTTTACTGTGGATTAAAGCACTAATTATACGACACATATTGAAGCAGGAATTAGTTACATAGAGCTGATTGTAGACAATATGGAGGAAAATATAGAAGAATCCTATGTCTTTAAAGACTTTATGGAGGAATCATCAGACCTTTATAATGAGGTATACTATGGATAGTTTATTTTTTGAGATTGATAATTTAAGAAAAAAGGGCATCAAATTAGACCTTGATATCAAATCTTTTCTTTTATACAAACATGAACATCGTATCCCAAGGGGACTACGAATTAGAAAATTTCCCTCATTTTCAGTAAATAATGTGTATTTTATATCAAAATAGAATACCATACTAGGTACATGCTCATTTGCTTTGATACAATTACTGATAGAATATAAAAGGGATCAATGTAAGGAATTATCATTAGAGCTTAAAGATACACAAACAAAACTCAAAGCTTTCCAACAGGATAAAGATTTTAGGAAATACGATAAAATATTTGAATTAAGTATGCTAACCTTTAAAAAAGAACTGTGGCAATTTAAATCACAGAAAATGTTACGAGATAAGAAGGACTATGATTCTAAACAAGTTTATAAGTGGAATCAAGAAGATTTTCCCAGACAGAGACAATTCAGAAAATATAACAAACAAAGGAAAATTAACCTTAAAAAGAAAGGAAAGACTGTAACATTTTCTGATACCGAATATGAAATCGATTCATCTGATGGAGAGGCTATAGAGGAAACAAGTATACCCTCTGTATTAAAAATATATGAAGATACATAAAATGGGAAAATTATAGAACCCATGTCAAAAAACGGGGAGCATCAGACTTTTCCGTTAGAAAAAAGAAAAATACATATAGAGGGAGAAGAGGCCAAAAAAGGAAGAACAAAGCCAATAGAAAGAAAATCACAAGGAGCGATCCCCAAAGCATATGCAACCAGGTAACAGGGTACTAAGAAGAAATATGCCTGAATACTGATGAATCACAAGAACTATGTACAAATGCAGATGTCATTAATTTATCTGCTGTTGACTTATCTGACATTGACAAAAATGTGTTATCTAACGGCTAGATTATGAGTTTTTTGTTTTGAGCGGTGCGGTGCTAATGAGCAGATTTCTCTCACTGCTCACTTACCTACAGCGCTGGTATTACGGATTTTCACAAACCCGGCGTTAAAATGTCCTCAATGCACCTCAACGCACTCCAATACCAGCGCTGCTTAAGTCAGCGGTGAGCTGGTCGTACGTGTTCGTGCACGATTTCCCCATAGGAATCAATGGTGAGAGCCGGCTGAGAAAAAGTTATAGTTATAAACCCCTAATAGTTACATTGTAGCTAGCTTAGTATTTATTTTTATTTCACAGGCAAGTTTGTATTTATTTTAACTAGGTAGAATAGTTATTAAATAGTTATTAACTATTTAATAACTACCTAGCTAAAATAAATACAAATGTACCTGTAAAATAAAACCTAACCTAAGTTACACTAACAACTTACACTACACTATAATTAAATAAATTAACTAAATTAAATACAATTACCTAAATTAAATTAAATTAGCTAAAGTACAAACCCCCCCCCCCACTAAATTACATAAAATAATAAACAAATTACAGATATTTAAACTAATTACACCTAATCTAATAGCCCTATTAAAATAAAAAAGCCCCCCCAAACAAACAAAAAAAAACCCTAGCCTAAACTACCAATAGCCCTTAAAAGGGCCTTTTGCGGGGCATTACCCCAAAGTAATCAGCTTTTACCTGTAAAAAAAAATACAAACAACCCCCCAACAGTAAAACCAACAGTAAAACCCACCACCCACACAAGCAACCCCCCAAATAAAATACTATCTAAAAAAACCTAAGCTCCCCATTGCCCTGAAAAGGGCATTTGTATGGGCATTGCCCTTAAAAGGGCTGTTAGCTCTTTTGCAGGCCCAAAGTCCCTAACCTAAAAATAAAACCCACCCAATACACCCTTAAAAAAACCTAACACTAACCCCCTGAAGATCGACTTACTGGGAGAAGTCTTCATCCAAGCCGGGCCAAAGTCCTCAACGAAGCTGGGAGAAGACTTCATCCAAGTCGGGCGAAGTGGTCTTCCAGATGGGCAGAAGTCTTCATCCAGACGGCATCTTCTATCTTCATCCATCCGGCGCGGAGTGGGTCCATCTTCAAGACATCCGGCGCGGAGCATCCTCTTCCAACGAAGTCTTCTTACTAAATGACGGTTCCTTTAAGTGACGTCATCCAAGATGGCGTCCCTTAGATTCCGATTGGCTGATAGAATTCTATCAGCCAATCGGAATTAAGGTAATCAGCCAATAGGATTGAGCTCGCATTCTATTGGCTGATTGGAACAGGCTGCGTTACTGAGTTTTACGCTTCTTTTTAGACTTTTTTTCAGCCGGCTCTCCCCGTTGATTCCTATGGGGAAATGGTGCACAAAACCGTGCACGAGCACGTATGACCAGCTCACCGGTGACTTAAGCAGCGCTGGTATTGGAGTGCGGTAATGAGCAAAATTTTGCTCAACGCTCACTTCTTGCCTTTTAACGAAGGGTTTCTGAAAACTCGTAATACCAGCGCTGCATGTAAGTGAGCGGTGAGAGAAAACTGCTCGTTACCACCGCATAGCCTCTAACGCAAAACTCGTAATATGGGCCTTAGTGAGATAGGATATCAGCTATTATTTATTGTTGTAAATAACAAATATAAGTTTTATATGAATTTCCAACAAAAGAAAATATATATATAAATGCAGCTTTAAGCTTAAAAGTATGACCATAATTGTAAATAGGAAATGAACTAATAATATTGCATTCATATGCTTTTAATTCTTTAGTATAGAAAGAACTGTTTACCGTGACAGGTGTGTAATCAATTTTGGGTAATTAACATGTGGATGCTTTAAAAAGGTGTGCCAACGGGAGCACAGGTAAGCAGTGAACAAGTGCATTACAGCACAAAATGCATCTGTGGTGTGCTCCTGTTTGCTCACCTTTCATGGATTTTAAAGTATGTACTGACCCTTGATGGTTTTAAACTATTTCTATTAAACTGGATGTTTTACTTTATCCTCTGCTGTTCATGCGCTACTTCTTTGTGGATTTGTATACCCACAGAAGGGCACAAATAAAAATGTTTTTTATTATAGAATACTGCACCTTTATACTCCCAATTGCTGGGGCACTCACCACCTCCTAGACCCAGACAGTTAAGAGAGGAAACTCTCTCCTCAGGTTCAAGTCTCAGCCGGAATGGAAAAAATGAACATAGACCACACCCGGTCACATGGAGTGCAAGACAGTACTTCTCCTGATATTACAAGTACAGCAAGTAAAAGGAGCTGTCCAACACTTTCAAAAACAAAAGTGAAACTTAAAAGTGAAACCTGTTTGTTCCAGCAAAAACACACAGGTTATCAGCCCAGGAAAAAATCATAGAGTGCAGCATGTAAATAATTAATACACTGATTAATTAACCCCAACTGTTCAATAAAACCCCTTTAGAGGATATTAACCCTGGATCCTATCAAGGTATAAAGGAGCCACACTGTGACCCTGTTATAGCGTTTTATGTGTAAAAACTGAAACAATCTTACCTCCAGGATTCATGCTGTGGAACAGAACACAGACTCTCAAGTGAGACTGTCTTATAGCAGAGCTCCTGACATGGACTTGAATGAGAGAAAGCAGGCAGTGAAACTTGTCAACACTGATTGCTTAGGAGCTGTTAGCAGTAGTCTGGGTAGTTTCGCAGACTCTAACTTTCATCAACCTCTCTCACTGAGAGGTTGACATGACTACTTAAAACTCCAGTCCTATATCGAAGGGCAGATACCCTTTTTCAGGACTCTTCAAATCTTCTGACACTTCTCTGCAAGCTCCTAATGTGACAAAAGGCAAAGAATGACTGGCGTAATGAGGAAGTGGGAGGGATATTTAAGCCTTTGGCTGTGGTGTCTTTGCCTCCTCCTGGTGGCCAGGTGTTGTATTTCCCAACAGTAAGGAATGAAGTCATGGACTCTCCCTATCTTAGGAAGGAAATGCATTTCAAAAAAGTTATACATTAAATTGCATTTTTATGAGTGAAATAAGTATTTGCAAAACATCACTTAGTACTTGGTGGCAAAACCCTTGTTGGAAATCACAGAGGTCAGACGTTTCTTATAGATACATCTCAGGAGGGATTTTTTTCCCACTCCTCTTTGCAGATCCTCTCCAAGTCATTAAGGTTTCGAGGCTAACATTTGGCAACTCGAACCTTCAGCTCCCTTTACAGATTTTCTATGGGATTAAGGTCTGGAGACTGTTTTGGGTCATTGTCATGCTGGAATACCCATCCACGACCCATTTTCAATGCCCTGGCTGAGGGAAGGAGGGTTTAACCTAAGATTTGATGGTGCATGGCCCCGTCCATCGTCACTGATGCAGTGAATTTGTTCTGTCCCCTTAGCAGAAAAACAACCCCAAAGCATAATGTTTCCACCTCCATGTTTGATGGTGGAGATGGTGTTCTCCTCCTCCAAACACAGTAAGTTGAGTTGTTGCCAAAGAGCTCTATTTTGGTATCTTCTGACCACAACACTTTCACCCAATTCTCCTCTGAATCATTCACATGTTTATTGGCAAACTTCAGATGGGCCTGTACATGTGCTTTCTTGAGACATTTGCGGGCGCTGCAGGATTCATAGTGTGGAGTGTTACCAATTGTTCTCTTGGTGACTATGGTCCCAGCTGCCTTGAAATCATTGGCAAGATCTTCCCGTGTAGTTCTGGGCTGATTCCTCACTGTTCTCATGATCATTGAAACTCAACGAGATGAGATCTTGCATGGAGCCCCAAACCGAGGGAGATTGACAGTTATTTTGTGTTACTTCCATTTGCGAATAATCGCACCAACTGTTGTCCCCTTCTCACCAAGCTGCTTGGCGATAGTCTTGTAGCCCATTCCAGCTTTGTATAGGTCTACAATATTGTCCCTGACATCCTTGGACAGATCTTTTGTCTTGGCCATGGTGGAGAGTTTGGAATCTGATTGATTGCTTCTGTGGACAGTTGTCTTTTATACAGGTAACACGCTGAGATTAGGAGCACTCCCTTTAAGAGAGGGCTCCTAATCTCAGATCGTTACCTGTATAATAGACACCTGGGAGCCAGAAATCTTGCTGATTGATAGGGGATCAAATACTTATTTCACTCATTAAAATGCAAATCAATTTATAACTTTTTTGAAATATGTTTTTTCTGGATTTTTGTGTTGTTATTCTGCCTCACTGTTCAAATAAACCTACAATTAAAATAATAGACTGATCATTTCTTTGTCAGTGGCCAACGAACAAAATCAGCAGGGGATCAAATAATTTTCCCCTCACTGTATGTATGTATGTATGTATGTATATATATATATATATATATATATATATATATATATATACAGGGAGTGCAGAATTATTAGGCAAATGAGTATTTCGACCACATCATCCTCTTTTTGCATGTTGTCTTACTCCAAGCTGTATAGGCTCGAAAGCCTACTACCAATTAAGCATATTAGGTGATGTGCATCTCTGTAATGAGAAGGGGTGTGGTCTAATGACATCAACACCCTATATCAGGTGTGCATAATTATTAGGCAACTTCCTTTCCTTTGGCAAAATGGGTCAAAAGAAGGACTTGACAGGCTCAGAAAAGTCAAAAATAGTGAGATATCTTGCAAAGGGATGCAGCACTCTTAAAATTGCAAAGCTTCTGAAGCGTGATCATCGAACAATCAAGCGTTTCATTCAAAATAGTCAACAGGGTCGCAAGAAGCGTGTGGAAAAACCAAGGCGCAAAATAACTGCCCATGAACTGAGAAAAGTCAAGCGTGCAGCTGCCAAGATGCCACTTGCCACCAGTTTGGCCATATTTCAGAGCTGCAACATCACTGGTGTACCCAAAAGCACAAGGTGTGCAATACTCAGAGACATGGCCAAGGTAAGAAAGGCTGAAAGACGACCACCACTGAACAAGACACACAAGCTGAAACGTCAAGACTGGGCCAAGAAATATCTGAAGACTGATTTTTCTAAGGTTTTATGGACTGATGAAATGAGAGTGAGTCTTGATGGGCCAGATGGATGGGCCCGTGGCTGGATTGGTAAAGGGCAGAGAGCTCCAGTCTGACTGAGACGCCAGCAAGGTGGAGGTGGAGTACTGGTTTGGGCTGGTATCATCAAAGATGAGCTTGTGGGGCCTTTTCGGGTTGAGGATGGAGTCAAGCTCAACTCCCAGTCCTACTGCCAGTTTCTGGAAGACACCTTCTTCAAGCAGTGGTACAGGAAGAAGTCTGCATCCTTCAAGAAAAACATGATTTTCATGCAGGACAATGCTCCATCACACGCGTCCAAGTACTCCACAGCGTGGCTGGCAAGAAAGGGTATAAAAGAAGAAAATCTAATGACATGGCCTCCTTGTTCACCTGATCTGAACCCCATTGAGAACCTGTGGTCCATCATCAAATGTGAGATTTACAAGGAGGGAAAACAGTACACCTCTCTGAACAGTGTCTGGGAGGCTGTGGTTGCTGCTGCACGCAATGTTGATGGTGAACAGATCAAAAAACTGACAGAATCCATGGATGGCAGGCTTTTGAGTGTCCTTGCAAAGAAAGGTGGCTATATTGGTCACTGATTTGTTTTTGTTTTGTTTTTGAATGTCAGAAATGTATATTTGTGAATGTTGAGATGTTATATTGGTTTCACTGGTAAAAATAAATAATTGAAATGGGTATATATTTGTTTTTTGTTAAGTTGCCTAATAATTATGCACAGTAATAGTCACCTGCACACACAGATATCCCCCTAAAATAGCTATAACTAAAAACAAACTAAAAACTACTTCCAAAACTATTCAGCTTTGATATTAATGAGTTTTTTGGGTTCATTGAGAACATGGTTGTTGTTCAATAATAAAATTAATCCTCAAAAATACAACTTGCCTAATAATTCTGCACTCCCTGTATATATATATGTATATATATATACACACACATACAGTATGTACACATAGATATCAATACCTATATATCAATATAGGTATATATATATATATATATATATATATATATATATATATAAAAATATGTATTTCTAATAAAAATGACACAGTTCTTTAAGTGAAGAACATTGGAACATTGGAATGTATAATATGAATAACTCCTGTCAGGTTAGTGCGTGACTTCCACACTCTATTGACCTAGATAGGAAGTATACATTAATGCAGTCGCAATATTTGGTTAGCACATGTCGGGTTTCTTGTGTGCGCAAAATTTTTATGTTTAACGTGTAATACACATGCAAACCCAATGCGTGCAAAAAGTTTACTTCTAGTGAAGTTTACGTTTGAGCAAAAGCCCTATATAGCACACCAGTTGTAATCTGGCCCTGAACATCTTTAAAAGATAAACTTCTTAGTTATAGGGAATTTATAGAAGCACCTAAAGCAGTCTTAATAATACAACATTTTTTTTTTAGTGAGTAGATAATGAGGCATAAGATTAAGTTTTCCATGTATGATACTATTTAAGGAAACCGTAACAAAGATTGTCTTTATAAAATATTCAGAAGACATTGCAGTGCAAATATTAGCACTACTAACTCTGCAATTACTTTTTGGGAGCTGGCTGATCCCAAGCAAAGATAGGCGATGAGCCAATCAGGGGCAGCAATCGCACGCCCAACTGAGCGATTATTAAAAATTATAGATACTGTAAAAGAAAGATATATATAACAATCGCAATTAGTGCTCTCTTACTCCACAAAAACAACTTGAGGGTGCTTGGGGAATGAACATATAATAAGTACATCGGACCCAGCACTCACTCTAAACTTCAATTTATTAGTGACATTTTGGGGACAAACCTTCCCAGGAATGTTTGGCCGTCGAAACGTCACTAATAAAGTGAAGATTAGAGTGAGTGCTTGGTCCTTTATATACACACACACATATACATATATATTTATACAGTATATATATATATATATATATATATATATATATATATATATATATATATAGTAACAGCGGCAAAAAAGAGCACTCACTGGGTCTATCATTGATATAGCATAAAATGCTTTTTATTTGTACAGGTAACGTTTCGGGGATTCCAACCCCGTCCTCAGACCTTACATAATACACACTAAGTCTTACCTTAAATACCCTCCACCAACTGTGCATATCGCTGTACCGGAAGTCGACCGGCGTTCTGCCCGCACCACTGCACATGCCCAGAGCGTCGGCATGACAACTGGACCCAGCGTCATGCTAGAAAAATATATACACATAACACCGTGGTTAAAAACAAGAACATGGAATAAGTGAAAAACAATGCAGCCTCATATTTAATCTAAAGTAAGCACAAAAGAATTATTGTTTACCTGCTGGCCTAATATTTAAACTTCGATCCTAGAACACATTATGATATTTATACCTGTGGTAACTAAATAGTTGTATCATTTTATTGCATTTACTTGCCTGAGAACCGATACTAACTATCTTAATTGCATTTCAGTTTTTAGTTTTTGGCTACGCATACTAAAAGATCCTAGATCATAAGGAGCACTGTATATTTCCTAAGCAGACAATACAGAGATATAACAATCTAAAGAATCTGATACCTGCTTATACTGTTGTCTGATGTCTAGTCTGGAATAACCTTACTAATAAATTTGGGGCCAATTCATTTTAAACTATAAAAAACAGTGCCAATCTAGGTGGGTATTAAGCCCACCAGGTACAATAGTACCTAAATTGAAAATCCATCTCGATTCGCACTGAAGCAACATCCTGTCTCTATCACCACCCCTCGTAAGTGGTGGTATGTGATCTATGATCACATATCTCAGATCCGCTACCGTATGGCCCTTCAGCGCAAAATGTCACGCAACTGATTGTTCAGAGTCGTGGTTTTTAATTGCCAATCGGATTGCCGTGCGATGATTGGCCATACGGGTGCGGAGGTCGTCAATAGTTTTTCCGACATAGAATAACCCGCACGGACAATGTAACAAATACACAATATGTGTGGTCGTGCAGGTTACCCTATGTCGGATGGTATATCTCTGGTTAGTTGTAGGGTGGGTAAAAAATTTGGCATTGGTTAGACCATTGCACGTAGTGCAACCCATGCACTTGTAACAACCAGGCTTGGAAGTCTGCAACCAGTTCTTTTTTGTGTAGTTGTGGACCGGGTCCACTTTTACCAGGATATCACGTAGTGATCTTGCTCTTCTATATCCCACTTGAGGGTGTAAAGTCCCTTTGAAAGGTAATTTTTTATCGCTCTCTATAATGTTCCAATTCTTTTTCACTAGCTCATGCATGTTGTATTTATCAGCAGTGTACTCAGTAGATAGCGTCATTCTTTTGTTTTGCTTCCGAATGCCACTCGTCTGTAGAGCCTCATCTTTAGACATGGAGGTGAATCGTCCCAGATGTTTATCAATCTTCTTTTCTTGATAACCTCTATTCAGGAATCTTGATTTCATCTCCTTAAGTTGTTGTTGTGCATTTTCTTGATTGCTGTTATTACGAATGACCCTCTTAAATTGCGAGATAGGTAGTGCATTCTTTAGAGATGGTGGGTGACAACTTGTAGCTTCCAATAAGGAATTTCTGTCAGTGGTCTTTTTGAAGAGTGTGGTACATAAAACCCCTGCTTCCAGATAAATTCTTAAATCTAAGAAGTCCACAGATGTAGGACTCTTTGTCATTTTGAATTGTAGGTCCACTGAAAATGAATTTAACATCTCGAACCAAACATCAAGTTCTTGCTCTGTGCCAGACCATAGAATGAATAGGTCATCTATATACCTTTTAAAGTATCTGACTTGTCGTTGTTTGAAGAGTTCTGTGTCATGTTCTTCGAATTCCGCCATAAACAGGTTGGCGTATGATGGGGCCATATTCGACCCCATCGCTGTGCCTTTTAGTTGTAGATAAAATGATTTTTCAAATTTAAAATAATTCCTGTATAGGCATAGTTCTAGTAATTCTAGCAGTAGATCAATAGGTGGCCCCACATATGGATATCGATTCAGTTGTTTCTGGGTTGCTACAATCCCCTGTCCGTGGGGGATAGCAGTGTAGAGGCTCACCACATCTAATGTAACTAGAATAATTGGTTCCTCGATTTTTGGAAATCCTCTTAATTCATTAATTAGACTGATTGAGTCCAGTAAAAATGAGGGCATATTGCTTACCATTGGTTGCAATATGCTATCCAGGAATATAGCTATAGGTTGCAGCAGTGACCCAATAGAAGATACAATAGGTCTTCCAGGGGGGCTGGTAGGATTTTTATGGACCTTGGGCAATGTATAAAATGCTGGTACCCGAGGGTGTTGCACTTTCATAAAACCCCTTTCTTGTTTGTTGATCCAGCCATTCTCAAATACTCGATCCAATACTGTATCAATATGTTGTTTAAACATTCTTGTGGGGTTACAAGTTAATGCTTTATACGTTAATACATCCCAAAGCTGTGAAAGGACTTCTTGCTGATAATATGTATAGTCCATTATTACCAGTGCTCCCCCTTTGTCCGCTTCCCTGAATATTAACTCCTTATTATTGCTCAGATTGTCAAGCACTTGCCTCTCTTCCTTAGATAAATTGTTCCTGCAATCTGCTTTTGCTTTTTTGCACATTGAATCAGTATCTTCCAATAGTAATCTGGTATATGTCTTGATGCTAGAATTCGTACTGGAGCAGTCATATGTGCTCCTAGGTTTCATTTTCTTAACGTCACCAAGTTCTATATCAGTGTCTCCCTGTAGTGTACTGAAGTGTTCTTTCAATCTGAGGTTTCGCTCAAATTTTAATATATCAATATACAAGTCAAATGGTTTATATAAAGTGGTGGGGATGAAAGACAAACCTTTGTTAAGTATTTTCGTCTCAGCTGAGGTTAGTTGGTATGAGCTCAAATTGATGACTATGTCATTTACAGCATCCTGCGGCGGGCTCTTGGTGGTCTTCCTCGTACCACCCCCTCTCCGGATGTGTGTCCAATGCCTCTCAAGTTTTTTGACCTGGTTGTAATGCCCACCTCCACCTGTCTTTGTAAAGTCTCCATCCTCATGGCACCTTCTGAATCAGAGCTGTTGCCAGAGGAATCAACTGTCTTTATATTCCTGGGCCTGTAGAAGCGTGCTCTTCTTGGTCTGGTGTCAAAACTCCTCTGACTGTCTTCTGCAGATAGTAACCACCTGTAGACCCTTTTATCTTTATAATCAGCTTCCACTGCATCCCATTTACGATTTTTGAAGGTTAATAATTCTGTTTCAAATTCTTTTATTTGTTTGTTCAGTTTTTCCATCCACCTGTTCTCCTCATCAGCCTCCAAAGCTGCTTTATAGGTTTGTTCAAACTGTTGCACTTCAGTATCTGTTTTATTCATTAGCACCCTGACCTCCTCAATAACTAGGAGCATCAAGTCCAGAGAGCATTTGTTCAAAATGCTACACCACTTGGTGCAAAAAGCAGGGTTATTCCTCCCTATGGTAGGAACATTTTTCATCCTGAAACCCCTAGGAATGAACAATTTTCTATGATAGTCTGATAGAAAAGTTCCATGTAAAGTTAGATCAATTTTCCTTTTGCGAAGCTTTAGCCATTTGGCATACAGGTGTGATGGTTGTTCCTTTAAATCCCTGGCAGGTAGTGCTGTGAAGCGGATTCTATCCGCATCATCTTCAGTAAAGTTAAAGGTAGTTGCACCTTTTATGGTGTCTTGCATATCATCCCCTTCATCTGTAACTGCTGATGTTGTATCCATGTTATAATCCATGTAAAGATTTAAATTTGAAAAATCATTTTATCTACAACTAAAAGGCACAGCGATGGGGTTGAATATGGCCCCATCATACGCCAACCTGTTTATGGCGGAATTCGAAGAACATGACACAGAACTCTTCAAACATCGACAAGTCAGATACTTTAAAAGGTATATAGATGACCTATTCATTCTATGGTCTGGCACAGAGCAAGAACTTGATGTTTGGTTCGAGATGTTAAATTCAGTTTCAGTGGACCTACAATTCAAAATGACAAAGAGTCCTACATCTGTGGACTTCTTAGATTTAAGAATTTATCTGGAAGCAGGGGTTTTATGTACCACACTCTTCAAAAAGACCACTGACAGAAATTCCTTATTGGAAGCTACAAGTTGTCACCCACCATCTCTAAAGAATGCACTACCTATCTCGCAATTTAAGAGGGTCATTCGTAATAACAGCAATCAAGAAAATGCACAACAACAACTTAAGGAGATGAAATCAAGATTCCTGAATAGAGGTTATCAAGAAAAGAAGATTGATAAACATCTGGGACGATTCACCTCCATGTCTCAAGATGAGGCTCTACAGACGAGTGGCATTCGGAAGCAAAACAAAAGAATGACGCTATCTACTGAGTACACTGCTGATAAATACAACATGCATCAGCTAGTGAAAAAGAATTGGAACATTATAGAGAGCGATAAAAAATTACCTTTCAAAGGGACTTTACACCCTCAAGTGGGATATAGAAGAGCAAGATCACTACGTGATATCCTGGTAAAAGTGGACCCGGTCCACAACTACACAAAAAAGAACTGGTTGCAGACTTCCAAGCCTGGTTGTTACAAGTGCATGGGTTGCACTACGTGCAATGGTCTAACCAATGCCAAATTTTTTACCCACCCTACAACTAACCAGAGATATACCATCCGACATAGGGTAACCTGCACGACCACACATATTGTGTATTTGTTACATTGTCCGTGCGGGTTATTCTATGTCGGAAAAACTATTGACGACCTCCGCACCCGTATGGCCAATCATCGCACGGCAATCCGATTGGCAATTAAAAACCACGACTCTGAACAACCAGTTGCGCGACATTTTGCGCTGAAGGGCCATACGATAGCGGATCTGAGATATGTGATCATAGATCACATACCACCACTTACGAGGGGTGGTGATAGAGACAGGATGTTGCTTCAGTGCGAATCGAGATGGATTTTCAATTTAGGTACTATTGTACCTGGTGGGCTTAATACCCACCTAGATTGGCACTGTTTTTTATAGTTTAAAATGAATTGGCCCCAAATTTATTAGTAAGGTTATTCCAGACTAGACATCAGACAACAGTATAAGCAGGTATCAGATTCTTTAGATTGTTATATCTCTGTATTGTCTGCTTAGGAAATATACAGTGCTCCTTATGATCTAGGATCTTTTAGTATGCGTAGCCAAAAACTAAAAACTGAAATGCAATTAAGATAGTTAGTATCGGTTCTCAGGCAAGTAAATGCAATAAAATGATACAACTATTTAGTTACCACAGGTATAAATATCATAATGTGTTCTAGGATCGAAGTTTAAATATTAGGCCAGCAGGTAAACAATAATTCTTTTGTGCTTACTTTAGATTAAATATGAGGCTGCATTGTTTTTCACTTATTCCGTTTTCTTGTTTTTAACCACGGTGTTATGTGTATATATTTTTCTAGCATGATGCTGGGTCCGGTTGTCATGCCGACGCTCTGGGCATGCGCAGTGGTGCGGGCAGAATGCCGGTCGACTTCCGGTACAGCGATATGCACAGTCGGTGGAGGGTATTTAAGGTAAGACTTAGTGTGTATTATGTAAGGTCTGAGGACGGGGTTGGAATCCCCGAAACGTTACCTGTACAAATAAAAAGCATTTTATGCTATATCAATGATAGACCCAGTGAGTGCTCTTTTTTGCCGCTATTACTGAATATTGTTTGGATGCACCCTGGGCGGATGAAATACAAAGTGAGTGCAGAGTTCACCAGAGACTGCTATATATATATATATATATATATATATATATATATATATATATATATATATATATATATATATATAATAAACAGAAGGCAGCAGACCACTATAATCCAGCAACAGGTTATTAACTCGTATGGCCAACCATCGTACCTCAATTCGTATGGCTATAAAAAAGGGTGGATCTGCGCAACCTGTTGCCCGACATTTTGCGATGCTTGGTCATGAGGTCTCAGATTTAAGGTACGTGATTATTGACCATGTCCCTCCTCTGACTCGAGGTGGAGATAGGGGCAGTTTATTGCTACAGCGGGAGTCCAGGTGGATATTCAACCTGGGTACCTTGGTGCCCAAGGGTTTAAATACCCACCTGGACTGGCATTGCTTTCTATGATCTGTACTTTCTGTTTTATGTCCACGTAGATGGCCACACTATGACATATTATGTTGTTCCCTAATAATATTGTATAACAGGTGTTGCCCTATATATATTTTCCAGAGATTTTTGACAAAAGATGTATATACGCAAATATTGTAGATTGCTCAATTTATTTCCCTTAGCAAAGATGGATGTTGTTAGGCTTAGTTTTATGTCACTAACTTTTGCTGATTTATATTAGGGATAACTTCAATGCAATACATTGTATATATCTTGTCCGTTGGCTGATACTGTTGCCACTTTTCTATGTTTTAGTTTTGTCGCTGCCGGTAACCATGGTTATGGCCGGACCTGCGCGGGGGGGTGGTCATGACGCCATGGGACTTCCGGCTTTGTGGCATAGGTGTTCACAGCGGTGGAGTATAAAGACTCAAGTATGTTTTGTTTGTACTTTTAATGGTCTGAGGACGGGGCTAACACCCCCGAAACGTCACAAATAAATTGTATGTTTAAATTATAAGACCCAGTAAGTGCTTTATATTGGATTGGATTATATATATAACATAATTTATGCTTACCTGATAAATTTATTTCTCTTGTAGTGTAGTCAGTCCACGGGTCATCCATTACTTATGGAATATATCTCTTCCTAACAGGAAGCTGCAAGAGGATCACCCAAGCAGAGCTGCTATATAGCTCCTCCCCTCACATGTCATATTCAGTCATTCGACCAAAACCAGACGAGAAAGGAGAAACCATAGGGTGCAGTGGTGACTGGAGTTTAATTAAAATTTAGATCTGCCTTAAAGACAGGGCGGGCCGTGGACTGACTACACTACAAGAGAAATAAATTTATCAGGTAAGCATAAATTATGTTTTCTCTTGTTAAGTGTAGTCAGTCCACGGGTCATCCATTACTTATGGAATACCAATACCAAAGCTAAAGTACACGGATGAAGGGAGGGACAAGGCAGGAACATTAAACAGAAGGAACCACTGCCTGAAGTACCTTTCTCCCAAAAATAGCCTCCGAAGAAGCAAAAGTGTCAAATTTGTAAAATTTTTAAAAAGTGTGAAGTGAAGTCCAAGTTGCAGCCTTGCAAATCTGTTCAACAGAGGCCTCATTTTTAAAGGCCCAGGTGGAAGCCACAGCTCTAGTAGAATGAGCTGTAATCCTTTCAGGAGGCTGCTGTCCAGCAGTCTCATAGGCTAAACGTATTATGCTACAAAGCCAAAAAGAGAGAGAGGTAGCCGAAGCCTTTTGACCTCTTCTCTGTCCAGAGTAAACGACAAACAGGGAAGAAGTTTGATGAAAATCTTTAGTTGCCTGCAAATAGAACTTCAGGGCACGGACTACGTCCAGATTATGCAAAAGTCGTTCCTTCTTTGAAGAAGGGTTAGGACACAGTGATGGAACAACAATCTCTTGATTGATATTCCTGTTAGTAACTACCTTAGGTAAGAACCCAGGTTTAGTACGCAGAACTACCTTGTCTGAATGAAAAATCAGATAAGGAGAATCACAATGTAAGGCAGATAACTCAGAGACTCTTCGAGCCGAGGAAATAGCCATCAAAAACAGAACCTTCCAGGATAACAGCTTGATATCAATGGAATGAAGGGATTCAAATGGAACGCCTTGAAGAACGTTAAGAACTAAGTTTAAGCTCCACGGCGGAGCAACAGTCTTAAACACAGGCTTAATCCTAGCTAAAGCCTGACAAAAAGCCTGAACGTCTGGAACTTCAGCCAGACGTTTGTGTAGAAGAATAGACAGAGCAGAAATCTGTCCCTTTAACGAACTAGCAGATAAGCCCTTTTCTAAACCCTCTTGTAGAAAGGACAATATCCTAGGAATCCTAACCTTACTCCATGAGTAACTCTTGGATTCGCACCAATATAAATATTTACGCCATATCTTATGGTAAATTCTTCTGGTAACAGGCTTCCTAGCCTGTATTAAGGTATCAATAACCGACTCCGAGAAGCCACGCTTTGATAGAATCAAGCGTTCAATCTCCATGCAGTCAGCCTCAGAGAAATTAGATTTGGATGGTTGAAAGGACCCTGAATTAGAAGGTCCTGTCTCAGAGGCAGAGACCACGGTGGACAGGACGACATGTCCACTAGGTCTGCATACCAGGTCCTGCGTGGCCACGCAGGCGCTATCAGAATCACCGAAGCTCTCTCCTGTTTGATCTTGGCAATCAAACGAGGAAGCATCGGAAATGGTGGAAACACATAAGCCATGTTGAAGACCCAAGGGGCTGTCAGAGCATCTATCAGCACCGCTCCCGGGTCCCTGGACCTGGATCCGTAACAAGGAAGCTTGGCGTTCTGGCGAGACGCCATGAGATCCAGATCTGGTTTGCCCCAACGATGAATCAGTTGAGCAAAGACCTCCGGATGAAGTTCCCACTCCCCTGGATGAAAAGTCTGGCGACTTAGAAAATCCGCCTCCCAGTTCTCCACGCCTGGGATGTAAATCGCTGACAGGTGGCAAGAGTGAGACTCTGCCCAGCGAATTATCTTTGAGACTTCCAACATCGCTAGGGAACTTCTGGTTCCCCCTTGATGGTTGATGTAAGCCACAGTCGTGATGTTGTCCGACTGAAATCTGATGAACCTCAGAGTTGCTAACTGAGGCCAAGCTAGGAGAGCATTGAATATTGCTCTTAATTCCAGAATATTTATTGGGAGGAGTTTCTCCTCCTGAGTCCATAGTCCCTGAGCCTTCAGGGAGTTCCAGACTGCGCCCCAGCCTAGAAGGCTGGCATCTGTTGTTACAATCGTCCAATCTGGCCTGCGAAAGGTCATCCCCTCTGACAGATGTGGCCGAGAAAGCCACCATAGAAGAGAATCTCTGGTCTCTTGATCCAGATTTAGCAGGGGGGACAAATCTGAGTAATCCCCGTTCCACTGACTTAGCATGCACAATTACAGCGGTCTGAGATGCAGGCGCGCAAATGGTACTATGTCCATTGCCGCTACCATTAAGCCGATTACTTCCATGTACTGAGCTACTGACGGGTGTGGAATGGAATGAAGGACACGGCAAGCATTTAGAAGTTTTGATAACCTGGCCTCTGTCAGGTAAATTTTCATCTCTACAGAATCTATAAGAGTCCCTAGAAAGGGAACCCTTGTAAGTGGTAATAGAGAACTATTTTCCACGTTCACCTTCCACCCATGCGACTTCAGAAATGCCAGAACTATCTCTGTATGAGACTTGGCAGTTTGAAAACTTGACGCTTGTATCAGAATGTCGTCTAGGTACGGAGTCACCGCTATGCCTCACGGTCTTAGTACCGCCAGAAGTGAGCCCAGAACTTTTGTAAAGATTCTTGGAGCCGTAGCTAATCCAAAGGGAAGAGCTACAAACTGGTAATGCCTGTCTAGGAAAGCAAATCTTAGGTACCGATAATGATCCTTGTGAATCGGTATGTGAAGGTAGGCATCCTTTAAGTCCACTGTGGTCATGTACTGACCCTCTTGGATCATGGGAAGGATGGTTCGAATAGTTTCCATTTTGAATTATGGAACTCTTAGGAATTTGTTTAGGATTTTTAAGTCCAAGATTGGTCTGAAGGTTCCCTCTTTCTTGGGAACCACAAATAGATTTGAATAGAATCCTTGCCCGTGTTCCGTCCGCGGAACTGGGTGGATCACCCCCATTAGTAAGAGGTCTTGTACACAGCGTAGAAACGCCTCTTTCTTTATTTGGTTTGCTGATAACCTTGAAAGGTGAAATCTCCCTCGTGGAGGAGAAGTTTTGAAGTCCAGGAGATATCCCTGAGATATGATCTCCAACGCCCAGGGATCCTGGACATCTCTTGCCCAAGCCTGGGCGAAGAGAGAAAGTCTGCCCCCACTAGATCCGTTTCCGGATAGGGGGCCCTCTCTTCATGCTGTCTTAGGGGCAGCTGCAGGTTTCTTGGCCTGCTTGCCCTTCCTGTTTTGGAGCGGAGGAAGTTGATGCTGCTCCTGCCTTGAAGTTACGAAAGGCACGAAAATTAACTGTTTGGCCTTTGATTTGGCCCTGTCCTGAGTTAGAGCATGGCCCTTACCTCCCGTAATGTCAGCTATAATTTCTTTCAAGCCGGGCCCGAATAAGGTCTGCCCTTTGAAAGGAATATTAAGCAATTTAGATTTAGAAGTCACGTCAGCTGACCAGGATTTAAGCCATAGCGCTCTGCGCGCTTGGATGGCGAGTTCTTAGCCGTAAGTTTGGTTAAATGTACAACGGCATCAGAAACAAATGCGTTAGCTAGCTTAAGTGCTTTGTTCCTAATTTCATCCAATGGAGCTGTGCGAATGGCCTCTTCCAGAGACTCAAACCAGAATGCCGCCGCAGCAGTGACAGGCGCAATGCATGCAAGGGGCTGTAAGATAAAACCTTGTTGAACAAACATTTTCTTAAGGTAACCCTCTAATTTCTTATCCATTGGATCTGAAAAGGCACAACTATCCTCCACCGGGATAGTGGTACGCTTAGCTAAAGTAGAAACTGCTCCCTCCACCTTAGAGACCGTCTGCCATAAGTCTCGTGTGGTGGCGTCTATAGGAAACATTTTCCTAAATATGGGAGGAGGGGAAAAAGGCACACCAGGTCTATCCCACTCCTTGCTAATAATCTCTGTAAGCCTTTTAGGTATAGGAAACACGTCAGTACACACCTGTACCGCATAGTATCTATCCAACCTACATAATTTTTCTGGAATTGCAACCGTGTTACAATCATTCAGAGCCGCTAATACCTCCCCTAGCAATATGCGGAGGTTCTCAAGCTTAAATTTAAAAGTAGAAATCTCTGAATCCAGTCTCCCTGGATCAGATCCGTCACCCACAGAATGAAGCTCTCCGTCTTCATGTTCTGCAAACTGTGACGCAGTATCTGACATGGCTCTCACCTCATCCGCGCGCTCTGTCCTTAACCCAGAGCTATCGCGCTTGCCTCTTAATTCTGGCAATTTAGATAATACTCCTGTCATAACAGTAGCCATGTCTTGCAAAGTGATTTGTAAGGGCCTCCCTGATGTACTTGGCGCCACAAAATCATGCACCTCCTGAGCGGGAGGCGAAGGTACTGACACGTGAGGAGAGTTAGTCGGCATAGCTTCCCCCTCGTTGTCTGGTGATAATTTCTTTACATGTAAAGATTGACTTTTATTTAAAGTAACATCAATGCAATTAGTACACAAATTTCTATTGGGCTCCACATTGGCCTTTAAACATAGTGAACAAAGAGATTCATCTGTGTCAGACATGTTTAAACAGACTAGCAATGAGACTAGCAAGCTTGGAAATACTTTTCTAAATAAATTTACAAGCAATATAAAAAACGCTACTGTGCCTTTAAGAAGCACAAAAAGCTGTCACAGTTGAAATAACAATGAACCAAAATAGTTATAGCAACCAATTTTTCACAGTAAATGTATTAAGTTAGCAAAGGATTGCACCCACCAGCAAATGGATGATTAACCCCTTAATACCCAAAAACGGATAACAATTTAATAATTAACGTTTTTATCACAGTCAAAACACACTGTCACAGGTCTGCTGTGACTGATTACCTCCCTCAAAATGAATTTTGAAGACCCCTGAGCTCTCTAGAGACGATCTGAATCATGGAGGATGAAGTAGACAGATTGTGACTGAATTTTTACTGCGCAAAAAAACGCTAAAATAGGCCCCTCCCACTCATATTACAACAGTGGGGAAGCTCAGATAACTGTTTCTATGCAGAAAACAAAGATGGCCATGTGGTAAAAATCATGCCCCAATAAGTTTTATCACCAAGTACCTCACAAAAAACATGCCAGTAAACGTTTTAAAAATACATTTTAAAAGTTATGAAGTGTTATTAATAAGCCTGCTACCAGTCGCTTTTACTGCAGTTAAGGCTCATACATTATTTCAGTATTAACAGTATTTTCAGAGTCAATTCCATTCCTTAGAAAAATACATTCAGTGTACACACACTCATCAGCCTAATACCAGTCGCTATCACTGCATTTAAGGCTGAACTTACGTTACATTGGTATCAGCAGTATTTTCTCAGTCAATTCCATTCCTCAGAAAAATAATTTACTGCACATACCTCGTTTGCAGGGGGGCCCTGCATGCTATTCCCCTTTTCTGAAGTTACCTCACTCCTCAGATGAGAACAGCCAGTGGATCTTAGTTACGTCTGCTAAGATCATAGAAAACGCAGGCAGATTCTTCTTCTAATGCTGCCTGAGAACAAACAGCACACTCCGGTGCCATTTAAAATAACAAACTTTTGATTGAAGAAATAAACTAAGTTAAAAAACACCACAGACCTCTCACAGTGACCTATCTTTAGTTAGGCTGCAAGAGAATGACTGAATATGACATGTGAGGGGAGGAGCTATATAGCAGCTCTGCTTGGGTGATCCTCTTGCAGCTTCCTGTTAGGAAGAGATATATTCCATAAGTAATGGATGACCCGTGGACTGACTACACTTAACAAGAGAAATATATATATATATATAAATAATAAACAGAAGGCAGCAGACCACTATAATCCAGCAACAGGTTATTAGCTCAATTATAAAGCATCAGCAGGTAAACAGAACGGTGAATCACACAATTATTAATTATATCATTATTTTAATCAAAAGCAACATCTGTATCAGAGAGCAAAGACAGTGAAAATGTAAAAAAATGAAATTTATGCTTACCTGATAAATGTATTTATTTCTTGACACGGTGAGTCCACAGATCATCTGATTACTATTGGGATATTCACCTCCTGACCAGCAGGAGGCGGCAAAGAGCACCACCGCAAAGCTGTTAAATATTACCTCCCTTCCCTCCAACTCCAGTCATTCGACCAAAGTAAAGGAGAGAAAGGAAGCAACAAGGTGCAGAGGTGCCTGAGGTTAATAACATAACAAAAAATACCCTGTCATCAAAAACAGGGCGGGCTGTGGACTCACCGTGTCAAGAAATAAATACATTTATCAGGGGGGGCGGAGCCAACAGCCGAGGGGATCAGACGTGTGTTTCCTGAGCTCCTAGGCCACGCTTATATAAAATACCTGTTTACAGGAACAGAATAAGCTAAATTTATATGCAGATAACTACCGATTGATCTACAATAGAAAGATACCCTGTCTGAGCCAACTTGTGCTATTAACTACGTGCATAGTAACCCCTATTAGGGGGAGCAGCTATACCGCGAGTGGCGAGATACTTGGGCCTACCGCTTATACTACTAGCCTGAGCTCCCACAGATCTAAGCCTGAAACTGCTCTCAATATGAAAGAACTGCAAGAGTCACTATATGCCCTCTTACAAGGTCTGGATCGGCAGCTTACAAGCTGCTTTATCGATATCGCTGACACACTAAGATCTGCAGTGCGCGGAACGACCCAGAGCGAACTTGCAGATGAGAAGTCCGGAGACATATGGCAAAATCTCTCTATGGAAGACTCCTGGGTAACACAAACCCACCTACCACCAGGTCACATCGGTAGTGGCGCTCTGGATGGTTCATCGCAAGATCGACATGAACTGCTGAGGACGGATCATACTACAGCCGTGATGAATGCTGCTGAGATAACGGAACAGTTCACACAGAAGAGGGAGCTGTGGCAGCCATTGATTTCCAAGCCGCTCCTTACAACAACAGAGTGGCCACACTCCCTCCCGGAGTTTAACAGCTAAGAGGTGTTTGATTACTATGATGGTGACCTCCAACCTAATCTACTGCTGCTTGCACACTCCTGCGTTTGGCGATATGGCTTTTCCCTACTGCTTTGGCCCTCTGATGTAGATATTGCTGCCTTTTGCCTCACAGTGAGAATACCATTCCTCCCACCCGAAGCCCTGTTGCCCAACATCAAGGCGGACATCTTGCCTCTCTCAGCATGGGATATGATTTGTGTCATCAGGGGTGAATCTCTGGCTCCTATGATTATATTGGGGGTTTCGTCTAAGCTAGGCATCGGGTGAGATGTAATAGCGCCTCAGGCTACAAGCGTGGACTGCTGCTACTGTCCTGGGACCTTTTCATTATCCGTTTTATTTTTTCTTCATCATGGCTACCCGTGGTTAATAACAGACTCCAACACACATAAACAGTTCGCACCGGACTATTCCTTAACTTGCAATACTTAAGAGCATCTCATTTTGTTATAATCTAAAATGGTCTATCTCCCTCCAAATTATAAATATGTATTGCTCTGTTGCCATTAATGGAGATGTAGATATTGTGGTTATATGTTTATACTGTTTTTTTGCTCCTATAGACCTTCACTTTATTTTACTTTAATATAGGACCCAAGAGGGGTGAGCAGTGCTCCTTACAGCATATGTGTATCAAAGCTTCTGTATAGACCCTCGAGATTTTCCTATACCTCCTTGTAACTGACTTCTGTTATATGCTTGAGAGCTGTTTACATTAACTGCCGCCGCAATATCACATATGTTTATTATACACTGGCAGCGCATAGACCCATCCTAGTTATTTATAGCTCTGTTTTCCTTTTTCCCCTATATAGAACTAATCTTCTTATCTTTAAGCATGCTCTCTGCTACATCCCTACTCTGGGCCATCAGACTGTCAGGGGAAATGTGGTTGAGTTTATATTAATACATCCCCTGCCCTGTTAAAGATATCTGGCAGATTCTGATTCTCCCTACAATATATCCACTTTCAGACTCTAGTTGTACATATTGAGATGTTTTGACTTTTTTTTATGAAAGTGACGTGGAGACCTCTCCCAGCAATATATAATAAATAGCATTCTAACTAGTTAACTCCTTTGGAGGCTAAAATATTTTAATATGCGCTGCAGCAACTATATAAGTATTTCTAAAAGTTTATACGCTACTTCTCAATGCTTGATCTTGTCTCAACATATGATGCTATTTGGTAAAACACATAAACTTATGCTAGGTAACATGCATGGCGAGCAGCAATTACCTATTGATGACTCTACAAGTAAAGCACTTGTCTCTCAGATATCTTTTAGCGTCATACCCCCCATACTATGAGCTTCGTTGTCATATCGCTAACTATAGTATTGTTGATAAACAGATGTGTCCGTCTCCTCCACTGTACATATAGGTCAGATTATACTTTTATCCTTGTGGCAGGGCAGTATATCTCTTGTTAATATCAACTCGTTATGAGGTGTATTGAATGTCCCACTTGCCAACACTCACTATAAAGCTCACTCAGGGCTATATTAACCTCTTAGGGTGTACCTTACTATACTTTACTACCTGTACCCCTTATATAAGATAACAGGTGTTCATCCTGTCCAGCATTTAACATAAATTCAAGATTGGAAGATTCTACTCTCGTATTTCTACATCTCCATATATAGGTATATTTTGTCCCCTACACCTCAAAGCACTTCCTCAAACAATTGTTCAACTATGCATTAGTTTTTTTGGTAAGGATATGTCTAGATTACTTAAGCTTTAGATTGGCTCATCACCCACCATTGTGAGACCACATAAGCTTTATATCTAACTGTTCCAGCTATATATAATTTAGCTAGATGTTTGACGTGTCTAGCATGATTTAACTAATGTTTGACTGTGGTAATGGTTGTATACCAACACGCCTCAACTATGTTCACGTATATAGAGGGCCACTCCCTTAGACACTAATCTGAGAAACATACAGTAAGGGCTCTGTTCTCAGTAATACTGTACAATGTATGATGTACCCAAAAGGTAACTAGCCCTTATTACATACTGCCACCTGCGATGCTCGCTGCTTTGCATAGCATATGACTTAACCTTTCAATAGTTGTGGAGTTAGGGCGAGTACAACTGAAGCTATAATATACATGCTCATATCCTTTATGACAACCTCCATATATGTTTTATGCTATGTATCATAAAAGTTATCTTCTGCCTATTCCATACGTCATCCTCCCTCAATCTGGCACAAATCAGGTCCACATAGATACTTATACCCTCTTGGCCTAGAATTGGATACAATACTGGTTCTGTCCCCTATGCTTGATGAAATTATGATTTACTATGATCTCTGCTAATTTTATATTTTACCATAGGGTCCTTCCTAGCTAGATCTCAAGGAGAAACCAAGAACATCTATAGTAATAACTATATGACTATAAAAATTATTTTATATTCACTCGTACCCCAAACTTTATATGGCCTATGTAGACTTTTGAACCTACCCTTAACCCTCCAGCAACTTCCCTAGAGGTCTCATCAAATCCTCTCTGTTGCTCTCTTATCTGGCTCCACCCTCCCATACCTCCCCATATTTGACAAGCGGTGCTGACCCGCTGAATATCCCCCCCTCATAGCCTGAAGTTCATAAAAAGGATATTTATCTGTATACCAGTTTTCTTTTATTTTCAGAGGCCGTGTGGCCTGAGAGTTGATTTCTAACTGGTCAGACATTTATGCTACCTATCATAAAATGAGGTTTCATTAGCCTACTTTTGTCTATGTTACAACTTTTCGAATAACTTACTAAATTTGAATTGTATTGTTCATCTATGATCTAAACAGGCGATTTCTGTTATTTGTTAGTTCTGTAAAACCTCAATAAAAAATATTTAAAAAAATAAAAAAATAAATAAATAAATTTATCAGGTAAGCATAAATTTAGTTTTCTTTCTAATGACACGGTGAGTCCACAGATCATCTAATTACTATTGGGAATCAATACCCAAGCTAGAGGACACAGATGATAAGGGAGGGACAAGACAGGGAACCTAAACAGAAGGCACCACTGCTTGAAGAACCTTTCTCCCAAAGGAAGCCTCAACCGAGGCAAAAGTATTAAACTTATAGAATTTTGAAAAAATGTGTAGAGAGGACCAAGTTGCAGTCTTGCAAATCTGTTCCACAGAAGCTTCATTTTTGAATGCCCAGGAAGAGGAAACAGCCCTCGTAGAATGAGCCATAACCTTCTAAGGAGGCTGCTGTCCAGCAGTTTCATAGGCAAAGCAACTTATACATATATATATAGAAAGAGAAGTAGCTGTAGCTTTCTGCTCCTTACGTTTCCCAGAAAAAACTACAAACAGAGCAGAAGACTAACAAAAAACATTAGTCGCCTGTAAATAGAATGTCAGAGCACAAACCAAGTCTAATTTGTGCAGAAGACGTTCCTTATGAGAAGAAGGATTAGGACATAAAGAAGGAACAATGTTCCAATCTGAAACTACTTTAGGAAGAAAACCTAAGTTAGTAGGTAAAACAACTTAATCCGAATTTAAAATAAGGTACGGAGACTCATACTGTAAAGCGGAGAGCTCAGAGACTCTACGAGTAGAAGAAATAGCAACAAGAAACAAAACCTTCCAAGATAACAACTTAATATCTAAGGAATGCAGAGGCTCAAACGGAGCCTGTTGAAGAACCTTAAGCACAAGATTAAGACTCCAGGGAGAAGTAACAGGTTTGAACACAGGCCTGATTCTGACCAAGGCCTGACAGAACGATTGAACATCTGGAACCTCTGCCAGACATTTATGTAACAAAATAGACAAGGCAGAAATCTGACCCTTCAAGGAACCTTCTTGGAGAAAAGATAAAATCCTAGGAATCCAAACTCTACTCCAAGAGTAGCCTTTGGATTCAAACCAATACAGATATTTTCACCATATCTTATGGTAAATTTTCCTGGTAACAGGCTTGCAAGCCTGAATCATGGTCTCAATGACCGAATCCGAAAAACCGTGCTTAGATAAAATTAAGCGTTTAATCTCCAAGCAATCAACTTCAGAGAAACTAGATTTGGATGAAGGAAGGGCCATTGAAGTAGAAGGCCCTTCATTAGAGGAAGCTTTCAAGGGGGGAGAGATGACATCTCCACTAGGTCTGCATACCAAATCCTGTGAGGCCACGCCGGAGCAATGAGAATCACTGATGCTCTCTCTTGCTTGATCCGAGCAATGACTCGAGGAAGGAGAGCAAACGGAGGAAATAGGTATGCAAGACTGAAGTTCCAAAGAACTGCCAGAGCATCTATCAGAACCGCCTGAGAGCCCTGGACCTCAACCTGTACCTTGGGAGCTTGGCATTCTGATGAGATGCCATAAGATCTATATCCGGCTGTCCCCATTTGAGAATCAAGTTGGAAAACACTGCCGGATGTAATTCCCATTCTCCAGAGTGAAAGGTCTGTCTGTTCAGAAAATCCGCTTCCCAATTGTCCACTCCTGGAATGTGGATCGCAGATAGACAACAGTTGTGGGACTCTGCCCACTGAATAATCTTGGACACCTCTTTCATGGCCAAAGAAGTCAGAGTTCCACCTTGATGGTTGATGTAAGCCACTGAGGTCATGATGCCCGACAGAAATCTGATAAACTGTGCAGAAGCTAACTGAGACCAGGCCAGAAGAGCATTGAAGATTGCTCTTAGCTTTAGAATTTTTTTGGGCAGAACAGATTCTTCCCGAGTCGATGTCCCCTGAGCCCTTATGAGACCCCAGACTGCTCCCCAACCTATCAGACTGGCATCCATTGTCACTATCACCCAGGTAGGTCTGCTAAAACAGGTTCCCTGGGAGAGATGATCCTGAGACAACCACCATGGAAGAGAATCTCTTGTCATCTGATCCAAATGAATTTGTGGAGACAGATCCGCATAATCCCTGTTCCACTGCCTGAGTATGCATAATTGCAGAGGTCTGAGATGGAAAGAGCAAAAGGAATAATATCCATGGCGGCTACCATCAGACCTATTACCTCCTTGGCTGAGGAGAGGACTGAATAGACAGACAAGAATCGAAAATCTTGGGTTTTCTGACCTCTGTCAGAAATATCTTCATTAGAACTGAATCTATTATGGTTCCCAAAAAGACTACCCTTGTAGATGAAATTAAGGAACTCTTTTCCAGATTCACCTTCCAACAGTGAAAATGCAGGAAGGATAAAAGCATATCCATGTGGGAGATTGCTAATTTAAAGGATTGAGCCTGAACCAGAATGTCATCCAAATAAGGCACCCCTGCAATACCCTGTAACTGGAGCACTGCCAACAGAGATCCCAGAACTTTTGAAAAAATTCTGGGAGCTGTAGCAAGTCCGAAGGGAAGAGCCACAAACTGAAAGTGTTTGTGGAGAAAGGCAAATCTCAGAAACTTGTGATGATCCCTGTGGATGGGAACATGAAGGTATGGATAGATCCCGAACACAACGTAAGAACGCCTCTTTTTATCTGGTCGACAGATAATCTTGAGAGAAGAAATCTGCCCCTGGGGGGAAAGGTCTTGAATTCTAGTTTGTATCCTTGGGACATGATGTCTATCACCCAAGGATCCTGAACATCCCGAACCCAAGCCTGAGCAAAAAAGGAAAGTCTGCCCCCCCCCCACAAGATCCGGTCCTGGATCGGGGGCAGACCCGTCATGCTGACTTTAATTCATTAGCGGGCTTCTTGGATTGCTTTCTCTTATTCCAAGATTGGTTGGGTCTCCAGGCAGGTTTGGACTGTTCCTGTTTTGTAGAGGGAGAAGAAGGTTTACCCTTGAAGTTTTGAAAGGAATGACATTTACTCTGAAGTCCCTTCTGCTTATTTCTCTTATCCTGAGGAAGAAAATGTCCTTTTCCTCCTGTAATGTCAGAAATAATCTCAGCCCAGGCTGGGCCAAACACGGTCTTACCCTTGTAAGGAATAGCCAAAAGCCTAGACTTAGATGACACATCTGCAGACCAAGATTTCAACCATAAAGCTTTGTGAGCCAGAATGGCAAAACTAGAAATCTTTGCTCCCAATTTGATAACATGAAGGGAAGCATCAGAAATAAAATAATTAGCCAATTTAAGAGCCTTGATCCTGTCCTGGATCTCTTCAAGGGTAGTGTCTGTATGAATGGAATCAGACAGCGCATCAAACCAGTATGCCGCCACACTACAAACGGTAGCAATACACACCACAGGTTGCCATTGTAACCCTGGTGAACATACATTTTCTTAAGAAAATCCTGCAGTTTCTTATCCATAGGATACTTAAAAGAACAGCTATCCTCTATGGGAATAGTAGTTCTCATAGCTAAAGTGGAAATTGCCCCTTCCACCTTGGGGACCGTTTGCCAAGACTCCTTAATAGAGTCATCAATGAGAAACATCTTCTTAAAAATAGGAGAAGGAGAAAAACCTTTCTCCCTTAACAATAATTTCTGTAGCCTGATCTGGTACGGGAAAACATTCCAGCATGGAAGGTACATCAAAGTACTTGTTAAGTTTGCTAGATTTTTTAGGGTTGACAACGACAGTAGTGTCAGAGTCGTCCAGAATAGCCAAAACCTCCTTGAGTAGTAAACGGAGGTGCTCTAGCTTAAACCTGAAGGATACAACTTCAGCATCAAAGGTAGGAATTACACTGTCAGAATCTGAGATGTCACCCTCAGATGCTACTGAAGAATCCTCCCCATCAGATCTATGAGAGGGAATATTCGGAATAGCCACGACCGAGTAAGACACCTTACGCACTGATTCTTTAGACTTCCTCTTGCGCTTTCCCTGTAGCATGGGAAAAGCAGACAACGCATCATAAATTGCAGAAGACATGAGAGAAGCAATGTCTTGCAAGGAGACCCCAGCCGGAGCTTGAGAGTAAGCGCAGGGCACTGAATTAATGGGTACTAAAATTTGGGACACCTGAGGAGAAAAATGCGGCATATTTTGAACATTGTCAGAAGACTCCTGGACAGCATCCATCTTAGACAATATTGGCTCAAAAAGTCTACCCTTAAAATTTTAAGTTCTCTCAACACATGAGGAACAAAAAGGAATTGGTGGTTCAATATTAGCATTCAAACATAAAGGACATCTGTAATCTACAACAGAGTCTTTGTCCATCTTAACAGAATAAATATAAATAATTAAATAATTAAATTATGAACAAATTTAATAAAGAAAAAAACGTTACTGTCTCTTTCAATTTTAAAAAGAAACTGCTTTTTTTTTATAAAAACAAAAATGTTACTGCTTTATTATTTAAGATATGTGAAATAAAAACGTCTTAATAACACCTCAAACAGCCTCTACACCTCAGCTATAGCTTTGCTGAGGTGCCTATCCTAGCAGGATAACTAAATAACTGTTTTTTAAATTCAAAATGGAGCTGTTTCAGAAATGTCAGGCTAGCAAATAACCGTTTGATTTGAAAAACGTTAAGATTTAGATATCTCTCCTCCATATACAGGAAGTGAGAGAAAAATAAGTGTGCAACAGATACATTTTTACCTCACACAAGCCTTAATAAAACCACCAAAATGAGCCAAGTTCTCCCCAAGTCGCCAGTGCCTGCAAAACTGCCATACATAATCCCCCTTACAACACTAGGAGTAATGTATTAAATATCCCTGTCAGGGAAATAGTAAAGTGCCATGTTTTTTCCTTAAAGCTGCTTAAGAAAATAAATTAGCACTTACCTCAATAAATCTGCCTGGCAATATGTACACTGTAGTCATAAATGGATGGACATGGTCAGCAAAATTACTCAAGTAGGCCGAGGCTTTTAAACAATGCTTAATTGGTACTAAATGGCCCAAAGTGTGCCAAGAAAATATCGCCCACACCATTACACCACCACCAGCCTGAATAGTTGATACAAGGCAGGATAGATCCATGCTTTCATGTTGTTTATGCCAAATTCTGACCCTACCATCTGAATGTTGCAGCTGAAATCGAGACTCATCAGACCAGGCAACGTTTTTCCAATCTTCTGCTGTCCAATTTTGGTGAGCCTGTGCGAATTGTAGCCTCAGTTTCCTGTTCTTAGCTGACAGGAATGGCACCAGGTGCAGTCTTCTGCTGCTGTAGCCCATCTGCTTCAAGGTTTGATGTTTTGTGCATTCAGAGATGGTATTCTGCATACCTTGGTTGTAACGAGTGGTTATTTGAGTTACTATTGCCTTTCTATCATCTCAAACCAGTCTGTCCATTGTCCTCTGACCTCAGATATCAACAAGGCCTTTTCGTCCATACAACTGCTGCTCACTGGATATTTTCTCTTTTTCAGACCATTCTCTGTAAACCCTAGAGATGGTTGTGCATGAAAATCCCAGTAAATCAGAAGTTTTTTAAATACTCAGACCAGCCCGTCTGGCCCCAACAACCATGCCACTTTCAAAGTCACTTTAATCCCCTTTCTTCCCCATTCTGATGCTCGATTTGAACTTCAGCAAGTCGTCTTCACCATGTCTAGATGCATAAATGCATTGAGTTGCTGCCATGTGATTGGCTGATAAGCAATTTGTGTTACCAAGCAATTGAACAGGTGTACCTAATAAAGGGCCGATGAGTGTATATGATGTTAATTGAATCTATCTATCTATACTATAATTGCGTTTGTAATGTCCGTCACCGTCGGCAGTTGCGCACACATCCTCAATGGAATGTTGGCAGTGCAAGGCAGCCAACAGAATGTTGGCTGCGCACGCAGCCAAAATAATTCACCTGGATGCAGCAAAGGTGGATTTTTTCACCACCCTGCCATTTTCGGAATCTACGGGGATACAGCTTAAGCTGCATCCGTGCCACTCTGCCATTTTCAGAATCCATCGGGATGCAGTGAATGCAAACGGAGCATTACAAACAAAAAAAAAACACTGCCCGCACGAAGTTTAACAAAAAAATGAACCTCCCACACAAAATAATAACACATACACTGCAAACCCACACATCACAAAATAATAAAGTAATCAACCCCTTAATCCCTTAACCGTCAACCACCCACATCGCAATAAACCTAATTACCCTATCAACCCTGAAACCGCAAAACCCCACATCGCAATAAACCTAATTACCGTATTGACCCCTAAACCGCAGGGCATTGCCCCAAGATAAACAGCTCTTTTACATTCAAAATAAACAAAATAAAATAAATAAGTCCCCCTTAACAGTAAAACCCCCACCCACCAAACCCCCCAAAATAAAAAACCTAACACTATAAAACCTAAACTACCCATTGCCCTAAAAAGGGCATTTTTTGGGCATTGCCCTTAAAAAGACATTAAGCTCTTTTACAAAATGCCCACCCTAATCTAAATAAAAACATTTAAAAAAAAAACTAAGTCTAACCCCCAGGTTGGTACTCACCGTTCCTGAAGTCCAGCAGAGAAGGTCCTGTCCCATGTGGTGAAGTCTTCTACCAAGCAGCAACCTCTTCTTTCTTCTTCTAGGAACAATCCAGCGCGGAGCAGAGTTAAAGACCGATGACCGCAGAGCTGAAGACCGGCAACCCTGGAACTGAAGACTGGCGACCGCAGAGCCATGGAGCGTGGAGGATCCTCTTCGTACGATCACCGCCGTACGCTGGATAGTGAATTCAAGGTTACTCAGGTAGGCCGTGGCTTTTAAACAATGCTCAATTGGTACTAAATGGCCCAAAGTGTGCCAAGAAAATATCCCCCACACCATTACACCACCACCAGCCTGAATAGTTGATACAAGGCAGGATAGATCCATGCTTTCATGTTGTTTATGCCAAATTCTGACCCTACCATCTGAATGTTGCAGCTGAAATCGAGACTCATCAGACCAGGCAACGTTTTTCCAATCTTCTGCTGTCCAATTTTGGCGAGCCTGTGTGAATTGTAGCCTCAGTTTCCTGTTCTTAGCTGACAGGATTGGCACCAGGTGCAGTCTTCTGCTGCTGTAGCCCATCTGCTTGAAGGTTTGATGTTTTGAGCATTCAGAGATGGTATTCTGCATATCTTGGTTGTAACGAGTGGTTATTTGAGTTACTATTGCCTTTCTATCATCTCAAACCAGTCTGTCCATTGTCCTCTGACCTCAGATATCAACAAGGCCTTTTCGTCCACACAACTGCTGCTCACTGGATATTTTCTCTTTTTCAGACCATTCTCTGTAAACCCTAGAGATGGTTGTGCATGAAAATCCCAGTAAATCAGAAGTTTTTTAATACTCAGACCAGCCCGTCTGGCCCCAACAACCATGCCACGTTCAAAGTCACTTTAATCCCCTTTTTTCCCCATTCTGATGCTCGATTTGAACTTCAGCAAGTCGTCTTCACCATGTCTAGATGCATAAATGCATTGAGTTGCTGCCATGTGATTGGCTGATAAGCAATTTGTGTTACCAAGCAATTGAACAGGTGTACCTAATAAAGGGCCGATGAGTGTATATGATGTTAATTGAATCTATCTATCTATACTATAATTGCGTTTGTAATGTCCGTCACCGTCGGCAGTTGCGCACGCATCCTCAATGGAATGTTGGCAGCGCAAGGCAGCCAAAATAATTCACCTGGATGCAGCGAAGAGGGGATTTTTTCACCACCCTGCCATTTTCGGAATCTACGGGGATGCAGCTTAAGCTGCATCCGTGCCACTCTGCCATTTTCAGAATCCATCGGGATGTAGTGAATGCAAACGGAGCATTACAAAAAAAAAAAAAAAAAAAATACTGCCTGCACGAAGTTTAACAAAAAAATGAACCTCCCACACAAAGTAATAACACATACAATGCAAACCCACACATCGCAAAATAATAAAGTAATTAACCCATTAATCCCTTAACTGTCAACCACCCACATCGCAATAAACCTAATTACCCTATCAACCCCGAAACCGCAAAACCCCACATCGCAATAAACCTAATTACCGTATTGACCCCTAAACCGCAGGGCATTGCCCCAAGATAAACAGCTCTTTTACATTCAAAATAAACAAAATAGAATAAATAAGTCCCCCCGAACAGTAAAACCCCCACCCACCAAACCCCCCAAAATAAAAAACCTAACACTATAAAACCTAAACTACCCATTGCCCTAAAAAGGGCATTTTTTGGGCATTGCCCTTAAAAAGACATTTAGCTCTTTTACAAAATGCCCACCCTAATCTAAATAAAAACATTTAAAAAAAAAACTAAGTCTAACCCCCAGGTTGGTACTCACCATTCCTGAAGTCCAGCAGAGAAGGTCCTGTCCCATGTGGTGAAGTCTTCTACCAAGCGGCAACCTCTTCTTTCTTCTTCTAGGAACAATCCAGCGAGGAGCAGAGTTAAAGACCGATGACCGCAAAGCTGAAGACCGGCGATCCTGGAACTGAAGACTGGCGACTGCGGAGCCATGGAGCGTGGAGGATCCTCTTCGTACGATCACCGCCATAAGCTGGATAGTGAATTCAAGGTTACTCAGGTAGGCTGTGGCTTTTAAACAATGCTCAATTGGTACTAAATGGCCCAAAGTGTGCCAAGAAAATATCCCCCACACCATTACACCACCACCAGCCTGAATAGTTGATACAAGGCAGGATAGATCCATGCTTTCATGTTGTTTATGCCAAATTCTGACCCTATCATCTGAATGTTGCAGCTGAAATCGAGACTCATCAGACCAGGCAACGTTTTTCCAATCTTCTGCTGTCCAATTTTGGTGAGCCTGTGCGAATTGTAGCCTCAGTTTCCTGTTCTTAGCTGACAGGATTGGCACCGGGTGCAGTCTTCTGCTGCTGTAGCCCATCTGCTTGAAGGTTTGACGTTTTGTGCATTCAGAGATGGTATTCTGCATACCTTGGTTGTAACGAGTGGTTATTTGAGTTGCTATTGCCTTTCTATCATCTCAAACCAGTCTGTCCATTGTCCTCTGACCTCAGATATCAACAAGGCCTTTTCGTCCACACAACTGCTGCTCACTGGATATTTTCTCTTTTTCAGACCATTCTCTGTAAACCCTAGAGATGGTTGTGCATGAAAATCCCAGTAAATCAGAAGTTTTTTTAAATACTCAGACCAGCCCGTCTGGCCCCAACAACCATGCCACGTTCAAAGTCACTTTAATCCCCTTTGTTCCCCATTCTAATGCTCGCTTTAAACTTCAGCAAGTCGTCTTCACCATGTCTAGATGCATAAATGCATTGAGTTGCTGCCATGTGATTGGCTGAGAAGCAATTTGTGTTACCAAGTAATTGAACATGTGTACCTAATAAAGGGCCGATGAGTGTATATGATGTTAATTGAATCTATCTATCTATACTATAATTGCGTTTGTAATGTCCGTCGCCATCAGCAGTTGCGCACACATCCTCAATGGAATGTTGGCAGCGCAAGGCAGCCAACAGAATGTTGGCTGCGCACGCAGCCAAAATAATTCACCTGGATGCAGAGAAGGTGGATTTTTTTCACCACCCTGCCATTTTCGGAATCTACGGGGATGCAGCTTAAGCTGCATCCGTGCCACTCTGCCATTTTAAGAATCCACCGGGATGCAGCAAACGCAAAAGGAGCATTAAAAAAAAAAAACACTGCCCGCACGAAGTTTAACAAAAAAATGAAAATCCCACACAAAAACACATACACTGCAAACCCACACATCGCAAAATAATAAAGTAATTAACCCCTTAATCCCTTAACCATCAACCACCCACATCGCAATAAACCTAATTACCCTATCAACCCTGAAACCGCAAAACCCCACATCGCAATAAACCTAATTACCGTATTGACCCCTAAACCGCAGGGTATTGCCCCAAGATAAACAGCTCTTTTACATTCAAAATAAACAAAATAAAATAAATAAGTCCCCCCTAACAGTAAAACCCCCACCCACCAAACCCCCCAAAATAAAAAACCTAACACTATAAAACCTAAACTACCCATTGCCCTAAAAAAGGGCATTTTTTGGGCATTGCCCTTAAAAAGACATTTAGCTCTTTTACAAAATGCCCACCCTAATCTAAATAAAAACATTTAAAAAAAAACCTAAGTCTAACCCCCAGGTTGGTACTCACCGTTCCTGAAGTCCAGCAGAGAAGGTCCTGTCCCATGAGGTGAAATCTTCTACCAAGCGGCGACCTCTTCTTTCTTCTTCTAGGAACAATCCAGCGCGGAGCAGAGTTAAAGACCGATGACCGCGGAGCTGAAGACCGGCAACCCTGGAACTGAAGACTGTCGACCGCAGAGCCATGGAGCATGGAGGATCCTCTTTGTACGATCACTGCCGCATGCTGGATAGTGAATTCAAGGTATGCGATTAAAGATGGTGTCCCTTGAATACCTATTAGCTGATTTGATTCTTCAAATTCAAATCAGCCAATAAGATGAGAGCTACTCAAATCCTATTGGCTGTTCAAATCAGCCAATAGGATGAGAGCTACTGAAATTCTATTGGCTTTTCAAATCAGCCAATAGAATGCCCATACAAAGCCCTTTTCAGAGCAATGGATACTTTAGGTTTTTTAGTGTTAGGTTTATTTATTTTGGGGGGTTTGGTGGGTGGTGGGTTTTACTGTTAGGGGGGACTTAGAATTTTTTGTAACTTCAAAAGAGCTGTTTAACTTAGGGCAATGCCCTACAAAAAGTTATTTTAAGGGCTATTGGTAGTTTAGCATTAGATTAGGGGGTGTTTTTATTTTGGGGGACTTTATTATTTGCATAGGGATTAGGTTTTATTTTTATTTTTGGGGGGGTTTTAGACTTAGGTTTTCTTTTTTTTTTTATTTTAGATTAAGGATGGGCAGCAAAATAGCTGAATGCCCTTTTAAAGGCAATGGCCATACAAATATCCTTTTCAGGGCAATGTATAGTTTAGATTTTTTAGTGTTAGGTTTATTTATTTTAGGGGGGGTTGGTGGGTTTAGGGGTTTTACTGTTAGGGGGGACTTAGAATTTTTTGTAACTGCAAAAGAGCTGTTTAACTTAGGGCGGCAATGCCCTGCAAAAAGCCCTTTTAAGGGCTATTGGTAGTTCAGCATTAGATTAGGGGGTGTTTTTATTTTGGGGGGAGCTTTTTAATTTTCATAGGAATTAGGTTTATTTTTTTAATTTTTGATAATTTTTTTCTGTAGTTCAATTTTTTTTATTTTTTTTTATTAACACAAATTAGACTGCCCTCTGGGCAGGCTTAACAACTAGTCTATCTATAAAATCAGTTCACACAAATGTAGCAATTAAATCCAAAGTTCAGACATAGACAATAAAATCCCTGATGGATCCTGCAATGTATCATATGTGTCTTGTAACCCCAATGGTATTCCACTAGAATAGAAGGGACCTCAGTCTGATATGAGGTAAGTGCCGTGTATAAGAGGTGTCCTCAGTGAACTTATTATAGATACTGAATAAGCGCTAACAACTATTTCTACCACATATCTTGTTTTGCATAGATCTCTTTCAGCTCTATGTACTTTACTTTGCTTAGCAGCATTTTGGTATATTTTAATCCGTTTTTGTGTCTGCAATTCACTAAACCTCTAATAGTACCGCTTGCACCCACATTTCACACATATATATGACAAAATACTTTTGCACAATATTGACATGGCTTCCTTCTGGCTAGAAGCATTTTACTTTCTCCACACACATATATATGTCTAAGAACAGACATCAAATAGTTTATAATGTTTCAAAATATCTATATCTATATTCTAGGAGAATTCATAAGAATGAACGCAATAGGATTCTATGAAACCCCGGTTGCATCATAATAAGGTATATAGCCCATAGGTTAGAATAGCATTGGGCATTTCTAGCAGATGCTTAACTGAGAGCGAGCAGTAATTGTTAGCTACACCTGATGAAGGGGTGTGTCCCTGAAATGCGTTGTGGTTCTGAGTGACACAGGTCTGGCCAGGCAAGTGTTTTGTTATACTCGCTCTCGTTTAAGAGACTTTTTATTATTTTAAAACTTTTCTTGTATTCTTTTTGTTAGAATACCATTTGTACATTCTCTTTACTTATATGTGTAAAGAAAATGGACAATCGGTTGTGCAAATATATCCTCGATTTATGTAATTAACTTCAGGCCTTGCTTCTGCTTACAAACACTCCTCCTGCTATTTGCCACACACTTATAGTTCTATAGTGAGACAAAGTGGATTGTAGACATTAATGGGCTTAATGTAAGCTGTATATATGTGTATGTGACATCCAATGTGATATAGAATATATTGCTACATTGTACTATACTATACACTTTATTTTATTTTATTTGCTATTAGCAGACATTAGTAGTATGCTACATTAGAGACAAGAGTCTCTTTGTATTAAGATTTTAGAAAAATAAAAAGATTTTTTAAAGAAATATCATTCTTTGTATGTGAATTATATTGCCATACACCATATACATTTAAACCCTTATAAATATTTTCTATCTGATAAAAAACTAATTTTTATCAGAAAGTGTTTATTTGAGTGTAAAAGTTTATTTTAACGTACAGTATTTATGTTGTTTTGATGCAGCTTTTATTTTAACCATAACCCTTTATGCCCGGTCTTCAGTTGCGCTAATCTGACGCTCCTTAAATTCAGTTGAATTACAGTTTTATTTATATCGGTATACTTATATAATAAAATCTACATACCACACCATCATATTTATGAATACATTTGTACAGCTCCAGCAAAGCCACATCTTCTTTAAATTCGTGTTCATGCTTCTATAAATAAAACCACAGTTTGATTAGTACAGGATATTAGTATGTTACATTTTGAAATGCATGCTACATTTTTTTGGTTTGCTTTGTAAAATACCTTTGACTCCAGAGTTAAGAACTCTTTTAGCTCTGAGGGAAGCAATTGTGGTGCCTCTCTTATTTCTTTATAAAAAGATTTTACCTCTTCTTTAAACAGTGGAATATCTTTGGCGTAAAGAAGTTTGTTAGTTGGAGCCGCCTGAAATGTAACAATGTACAAACGTTACTGTCGGTATATGGAGGATTATGACTCAATATCAATATCCGTTTATGCAACAACTGTATGAATAGCATGTTGTTAAAGTGAATATATTACATTTATAACAAAGACATGCAGTGACACCGCACAATATTGTTTCAAAATCCCTTATACTAAAAATTCTATTAAAATTAATTTTAACCTGAAAACCAATAGATTGTGCAGATTTTGCTAGCTCATTATGGCCTCTATTTATCAAGGTCTGTCGGACCTGATCTGACAGTGCGGATCAGGTCCGAAAGACCTCGCTGAATTCAGCATTGCACCAGCAGCTCACAAGAGCTGCTAGTGCAACGCCGCCCCCCGCAGACTCGCGGCCAATAGGCTGCCAGCAGGGGGGTGTCAATCAACCCGATCGTACTCGATCGGGTTGATTTCCGGCGATGTCTGTCCGCCTGCTCAGAGCCCATCTAGATTGTAAGTTCCCACGGGAATAGGGCCCTCAATTCCCCCTTTATTTGTCCGTAAAATGTTGTCTCTTATTGTATTGTTTCTCCATTGTACTTTTAATCCTTGTACCCATGGGCAGTGCTGCAGAATCTGTTGGCGCTTTATAAATAAAGAATAATAATAATAATAATAATAAAAAAAATAATGTAATATAAAGAGCTTTATTGTTCATAGTAAAACATGTCTGCAATATACTTCCATTATTTATCCCCTCCCTTTGCTGTAATTTAACTCTGAAACTTGTGGGTTTTCCAGTTCTGAGAACCAGAAGTGCTCACTTCAGACTTCACAAGACTAACCCTGCTACATATATATACCTAGTTGGCTTCAGCAGAGGTGATAAGATAACACACTGCAAAAAATAGAAACTTTGCCAACATATTGACAGCAGCTAGCTGTATCTACTCCAGTAACAAGTCCAGACTGGTTCTTCTAAATATGGCAAATGGTGTTCAGTACAAGTAGATTAATCAGCATTAAAACATATTTAGCTAGAAACAAGATTACTTTCAATTTGCAATATATAGTGAAGATATTTGTATTACATTTGACCACTTCTGCTTTTGCAGAGAATAAATAGGAACATGGAGTTTGCAATATGATGAACACATGCATTCATTTCCCAGTCTGAGGGAAATTTCCCCCAAAATATACTTTCTAGTTTAATTTCTCCCAAGTAAAGCAAACTGGGTACCACACTTTACTGTATCTTTTTGGAATCTTTCACCTCATGCCTATAAACACAAAGTGACAATACTTTTCTGTGCATATGAAAAAGGAGCAGAAACAATTACCTAAAAAAACTAAACAAAAACAAACTCCAATACATTTGGGAAAACGTTTTTTTTTTTTAAATACATCAAAGAAAAACATCTTTAATGTCCTCTTAAAGGGGCATTATACACAAAACTTGTTTTCTGTTCCATCTTACAGAGAATATTTATAAATACATCAGTATATTTTTCAAATGTTTTACAGTTGTTTTGTGCTGAACATTCACTTCCTCTTAGTTTCATTTAAATTTAGTTGTTTTTTTAACTTTTTAATGTCAGAATATTTTTTTGTTTTCTTACTGCTGATCTTTCTTATACATTTTATGTAATTGTCCCTATAATGTAGACTGAAACAATGTTACATGAAAATTCCCAGTAGGGAAACTGTAACCTTTTCTAGTATCACAATGATAGCAGCATGAAATAATTTAAAGGGATAGTTTACTTGAAAATTGTTTTTTTTTTAAAAAAAAAAGATAAATGTTTCCTTTATTATCAATTTCCCAGTTTTGCATAACTGTTATAATAATACACCTTTTACTTCTTTGATTACCTTGTATCTAATCCTCTGCAGACTATACCCTTATCTCAGTTCTTTTGAGAGACTTGCATTTCAGCCAATCAGTGCTGACTCCAAAATAACTCCACGAGAGTGAGCACAATGTTATATTTATCTGTATGGCTGTGAAAAGCTAATGGAATGCACTGAGATAAGAGGAGGCCTCCGAGGGCTTAGAAATTAGCATATGAACCTTCCTACGTTTAGACTTTAGCAATTATGACGATAAAAATAAATTGGAAAGTTGTTTAAAATTGCATGCCCTATATGAATCATGAAGGTTTAATTGTGACTTGACTGTCCCTTTAAATATTTTGTCTGATTTTTTTTAATTTTTTTTAATTTTTAAAAAGCTGGTTACATTAATATAGCATTATTAGTTATTCACTTGCTGATATTTATTGTCTTATAGTTAATTCTTAATTATGCTTACTGAGCATTACCAGGAAATACTACTAAACCAAGGAAAAGTAACATGAAGTACCTATCTACCACTGAGCATTAGAAGTGCCTTTTTGGTCAACAAACATTAGTAGGAAGTACATACCTGGAACAGTTGTATTAGTTTAAATTTAAATTTAAACTTACATGAAACTCCAAATTTTTCTTTAATGATTCATATAGTGGGTATAATTTTAAAATATTTTCCAGTTAATTGTTTAAACACATTTACTCCATTTTTTGGTATCCATTGTTGAAAAGCATACCTAGGTAGGCTCAGGAGCAGCAATGCAGTACTGAGAGTTAGCAGCTGATAGGTGGCTGCACTTATATGCCTCTTACCATTCACTCACCTTATGGGTTCCATTAGTTCCATTTTTGCTTTTTGAACAAAGGTTACCAAGAGAATGAAGCACATTTAGTAATAGAAATAAAATGGAAAGTTGTTTAAAATCGTACACTCTATCTGAATTTGGAATTAAAAATGTTGGGTTTCATGTTCCTTTAAAAAAGCTTACTACACATTTTTCCTTGCAAAAAACCCCATCTAGGGCTAGATTACAAGTGGAGTGCAAAATATCACTTGCTTAGGGCTCCATTGAGCAATAACAGTGCACACTGATGTGCGCTGGTAATACAAGTTAAGCACAATGCGAATGTGACCTCGCGTTCGCATTACTAGGAAGTGTTGTGCTCACAAGAGCTCCCTTCCATAGGCCTAGATTTGGAGTTCGGCGGTAGCCGTCAAAACCAGCGTTAGAGGCTCCTAACGCTGGTTTTGGCCGCCCGCTGGTATTTGGAGTCAGTGATTAAAGGGTCTAACGCTCACTTTTCAGCCGCGACTTTTCCATACCGCAGATCCCCCTACGCCATTTGCGTATCCTATCTTTTCAATGGGATCTTTCTAACGCTGGTATTTAGAGTCGTTTCTGAAGTGAGCGTTAGAGCTCTAACGACAAAACTCCAGCCGCCTGAAAATAGCAGGAGTTAAGAGCTTTCTGGCTAACGCCGGTTCATAAAGCTCTTAACTACTGTACCCTAAAGTACACTAACACCCATAAACTACCTATGTACCCCTAAACCGAGCTCCCCCCACATCGCCGCCACTCGATTAAAATTTTTAACCCCTAATCTGCCGACCGCCACCTACGTTATACTTATGTACCCCTAATCTGCTGCCCCTAACCCCGCCGACCCCTGTATTACATTTATTAACCCCTAACCTGCCCCCCACAACGTCGCCGCCAGCTACTTAAAATAATTAACCCCTAATCTTCCGACCGCAAAGCGCCGCCACCTACGTTATCCCTATGTACCCCTAATCTGCTACCCCTAACACCGCCGACCCCTATATTATATTTATTAACCCCTAATCTGCCCCCCTCAACGTCGCCGACACCTGCCTACACTTATTAACCCCTAATCTGCCGAGCGGACCTGAGCGCTACTATAATAAAGTTATTAACCCCTAACCCGCCTCACTAACCCTATCATAAATAGTATTAACCCCTAATCTGCCCTCCCTAACATCGCCGACACCTACCTTCAATTATTAACCCCTAATCTGACGACCGGAGCTCACCGCTATTCTAATAAATTGATTAACCCCTAAAGCTAAGTCTAACCCTAACACTAACACCCCCCTAAATTAAATATAATTTACATCTAACGAAATTAATTAACTCTTATTAAATAACTTATTCCTATTTAAAGCTAAATACTTACCTGTAAAATAAATCCTAATATAGCTACAATATAAATTATAATTATATTATAGCTATTTTAGGATTAATATTTATTTTACAGGCAACTTTTTAATTATTTTAACCAGGTACAATAGCTATTAAATAGTTAAGAACTATTTAATAGTTACCTAGTTAAAATAATAACAAATTTATCTCTAAAATAAATCCTAACCTAAGATATAATTAAACCTAACACTACCCTATCAATAAATTAATTAAATAAACTACCTACAATTACCTACAATTAACCTAACACTACACTATCAATAAATTAATTAAACACAATTCCTACAAATAAATACAATTAACTAAACTAGCTAAAGTACAAAAAATAAAAAAGAACTAAGTTACAAAAAATAATAAAATATTTACAAACATAAGAAAAATATTACAACAATTTTAAACTAATTACACCTACTCTAAGCCCCCTAATAAAATAACAAAGCCCCCCAAAATAAAAAATTCCCTACCCTATTCTAAATTAAAAAAGTTACAAGCTCTTTTACCTTACCAGCCCTGAACAGGGCCCTTTGCGGGGCATGCCCCAAGGATTTCAGCTCTTTTGCCTGTAAAAAAAAACATACCATACCCCCCCCCCAACATTACAACCCACCACCCACATACCCCTAATCTAACCCAAACCCCCCTTAAATAAACCTAACACTAAGCCCCTGAAGATCTTCCTACCTTGTCTTCACCATACCAGGTTCACCGATCCGTCCTGGCTCCAACATCTTCATCCAACCCAAGCGGGGGTTGGCGATCCATCATCCGGTGCTGAAGAGGTCCAGAAGAGGCTCCAAAGTCTTCCTCCTATCCGGCAAGAAGAGGACATCCGGACCGGCAAACATCTTCTCCAAGCGGCATCTTCAATCTTCTTCCATCCGGTGCGGAGCGGGTCCATCTTGAAGCAGGCGACGCAGATCCATCCTCTTCTTCCGTGGTCTCCCGACGAATGACGGTTCCTTTAAGGGACGTCATCCAAGATGGCGTCCCTCGAATTCCGATTGGCTGATAGGATTCTATCAGCCAATCGGAATTAAGGTAGGAATATTCTGATTGGCTGATGGAATCAGCCAATCAGAATCAAGTTCAATCCGATTGGCTGATCCAATCAGCCAATCAGATTGAGCTCGCATTCTATTGGCTGTTCCGATCAGCCAATTGGATTGAACTTGACTCTGATTGGCTGATTCCATCAGCCAATCAGAATATTCCTACCTTAATTCCGATTGGCTGATAGAATCCTATCAGCCAATCGGAATTCGAGGGACGCCATCTTGGATGACGTCCCTTAAAGGAACCGTCATTCGTCGGGAGACAACGGAAGAAGAGGATGGATCCGCGTCGCCTGCTTCAAGATGGACCCGCTCCGCACCGGATGGAAGAAGATTGAAGATGCCGCTTGGAGAAGATGTTTGCCGGTCCGGATGTCCTCTTCTTGCCGGATAGGAGGAAGACTTTGGAGCCTCTTCTGGACCTCTTCAGCACCGGATGATGGATCGCCAACCCCCGCTTGGGTTGGATGAAGATGTTGGAGCCAGGACGGATCGGTGAACCTGGTATGGTGAAGACAAGGTAGGAAGATCTTCAGGGGCTTAGTGTTAGGTTTATTTAAGGGGGGTTTGGGTTAGATTAGGGGTATGTGGGTGGTGGGTTGTAATGTTGGGGGGGGGTATGGTATGTTTTTTTTTACAGGCAAAAGAGCTGAAATCCTTGGGGCATGCCCCGCAAAGGGCCCTGTTCAGGGCTGGTAAGGTAAAAGAGCTTGTAACTTTTTTAATTTAGAATAGGGTAGGGAATTTTTTATTTTGGGGGGCTTTGTTATTTTATTAGGGGGCTTAGAGTAGGTGTAATTAGTTTAAAATTGTTGTAATATTTTTCTTATGTTTGTAAATATTTTATTATTTTTTATAACTTAGTTCTTTTTTATTTTTTGTACTTTAGCTAGTTTAGTTAATTGTATTTATTTGTAGGAATTGTGTTTAATTAATTTATTGATAGTGTAGTGTTAGGTTAATTGTAGGTAATTGTAGGTAGTTTATTTAATTAATTTATTGATAGGGTAGTGTTAGGTTTAATTATATCTTAGGTTAGGATTTATTTTACAGGTAAATTTGTTATTATTTTAACTAGGTAACTATTAAATAGTTCTTAACTATTTAATAGCTATTGTACCTGGTTAAAATAAATACAAAGTTACCTGTAAAATAAATATTAATCCTAAAATAGCTATAATATAATTATAATTTATATTGTAGCTATATTAGGATTTATTTTACAGGTAAGTATTTAGCTTTAAATAGGAATAAGTTATTTAATAAGAGTTAATTAATTTCGTTAGATGTAAATTATATTTAAGTTAGGGGGGTGTTAGTATTAGGGTTAGACTTAGCTTTAGGGGTTAATACATTTATTATAGTAGCGGTGAGGTCCGCTCGGCAGATTAGGGGTTAATAATTGAAGGTAGGTGTCGGCGATGTTAGGGAGGGCAGATTAGGGGTTAATACTATTTATGATAGGGTTAGTGAGGCGGATTAGGGGTTAATAACTTTATTATAGTAGCGCTCAGGTCCGCTCGGCAGATTAGGAGTTAATAAGTGTAGGCAGGTGTCGGCGACGTTGAGGGGGCAGATTAGGGGTTAATAAATATAATATAGGGGTCGGCGATGTTAGGGCAGCAGATTAGGGGTACATAGGGATAACGTAGGTTGCGGCGGTTTACGGAGCGGCAGATTAGGGGTTAAAAATAATATGCAGGGGTCAGCGATAGCGGGGGCGGCAGATTAGGGGTTAATAAGTGTAAGGTTAGGGGTGTTTAGACTCGGGGTACATGTTAGAGTGTTAGGTGCAGACGTAGGAAGTGTTTCCCCATAGGAAACAATGGGGCTGCGTTAGGAGCTGAACGCTGCTTTTTTGCAGGTGTTAGGTTTTTTTTCAGCTCAAACAGCCCCATTGTTTCCTATGGGAGAATCGTGCACAAGCACGTTTTTGAGGCCGGCCGCGTCCGTAAGCAACTCTGGTATCGAGAGTTGCATTTGCGGTAAAAATGCTCTACGCTCCTTTTTTGGAGCCTAACGCAGCATTTGATTAAACTCTCGATACCAGAGTTAAATTTATGGTGCGGCCAGAAAAAAGCCCGCGGAGCGTTAACAGCCCTTTTACCGCCGAACTCCAAATCTAGGCCAGAGACTCCAATGGGAGCCTCGTTCTGATGCCGTCAGATATGCCACAGAACCTAAGCGCAGCAAAGGGGGTAAGTCACAAAGCGATTTCAGCAATTTTAAATATTCATACATATATATTTACTGGAAACACAGTGACCTAGATTACAAGTTGTGCACTAAACCCATAAATAATGCTAACATTTTAGCAATATCACACTTTCCATAGCGCTGCCATAAGTTACAAAAAACTTTCTTGTGTTAAGCTCCATACTGCACAAAAGTCAAGTCCTGGCTTGACGTATCCCCCCATAGACATCAATTGAGAAAAAGTTTTAGAAAAAAAACTAACACCTGCGATTGCGGAATGGCGATCGCTATAATGCATTCCCCATTGATGTCTAGGAAGACAAGAAGGTTATGTATAAACCTAACACCCTAACACAAAATACCCCTAATCCTCCGTACCCCGACAACACCAAAACTACAATAAAACTATTAACCCCTAATCTGCCACCCACCCACATCGCCAACACTACAATAAAACTATTAACCCCTAATCTGCCACCCACCCACATCGCCAACACTAAATTAAAGTATTAACTCCCAAACTGCCGACCCCCACATCGCTACTACTAAAATAAACCTATTAACTCCTAAACCGCCGACTTCCCACATTGCTGCTACTAAGATAAACCTATTAACCCCTAAACTGCTGACCCCCCAAATCACGACAAACTAAATTAAACTATTAAGCCTTAAACTTAACACCCGCTAACTTTAAATTAAAGTTTCAATATAACTACCTTAAAATAAATAAAAACTTACCTGTGAAATAAATAAAACCTAAGCTTAAACTATAAATAAACCTAACATTACTATTTAAAAAAAATAAGATACCAAAAATAAAAAACCTAAATTACAAAATTAAAAAATCCTAACAGTACAAAAAAAAAACAACAAACCTAACATTACAAAAAATAACAAACTCTAAAATTGCGATAAATAAAAAAAATCTAAGATTACAGAAAATAAACGAAATTATCAAAAAAAAAATTAAACATAATCAAATACCTCTATAAAAACAAAAAAGCCACCCCAAAATTAAAACATCTAATCTAACACTAAACTACCAATAGCCCTTACAATGGCATTTTTTAGGGCATTGCCCTTAGTTCTACAGCTCTTTTACATAAAAAAATATACAAATTACCCCCTAACAGTACAACCCCCCAATATTAAAAAGACCTAACTCTAAGAAAACCTAAGAGCGGATTTAAGCAGTTTCCAATATAAAAGGGGTACCTTGCATTTAATCTTCAGTGTGCGGCGGGCGATCGCATGAAGAGGAGCCTCCACGCTGGATGTCCGGATGTTTTGTTTATTATTTTCTGTAATCTTAGATTTTTAATTTTTTTTCGTTATTTTCGAGTTTGTTATTTTTTGTAATCTTTGCAGTTTTCTTGGGGTTTATTTTTTGTAGTGTTAGGATTTTTTAATTTTGTAATTTAGGTTTTTTATTTTTGGTATCTTATTTTTTTAAATAGTATTGTTAGGTTTATTTATAGTTTAAGCTTAGGTTTTATTTATTTCACAGGTAAGTTTTTATTTATTTTAAGGTAGTTATATTGTAACTTTAATTTAAAGTTAGCGGGTGTTAGGGGTTAATAGTTTCATTTAGTTTGTTACGATGTGGGGGGTTGGCGGTTTAGGGGTTAATAGGTATATTTTAGTAGTAGCGATGTGGGGGGGTCAGTGGTTTAGGGGTTAATAGGTTTATTTTAGTAGTAGCGATGTGGGGGGTCATCGGTTAAGGGGTTTATAGGTTTTATTTTAGTAGTAGCGATGTGGGTGGTAGGCGATTAAGGGGTTTATATGTTTATTTTAGTAGTAGCGATGTGGGGGTCGGCGGTTTAGGGGTTAATATGTTTATTTAGAGTTGGCAATGTGGGGGGTCGGCAGTTTAGGGGTTAATAGGTTTAATACAATAGTAGCGATGTGGGGGGTCAGCGGTTAAGGGGTTTATAGGTTTTATTTTAGTAGTAGCGATGTGGGGGGTAGGCGGTTAAGCGGTTTATAGGTTTATTTTAGTAGTAGCAATGTGGGGGTCAGCGGTTTAGGGGTTAATAGGTTTATTTAGTGTTGGAAATGTGGGGGGTCGGCAGTTTAGGGGTTAATAGGTTTATTATAGTATTTGCAATGTGGGGTGATGGCAGTGTAGGGGTTAATAGGTAGTTTATGGGTGTTAGTGTACTTTGTAACATTTTTGTTATGAGTTTTGTGAAACATTTTTGTTTCGCAAAATCTATAACTACTGGTCTTTGATTGCGGAATGGATCGTTACGGTATAAGCTATAATGTTAGCGGAATAGCCTGACCGCACAACTTGTAATACAGGTGAGCTGAACATTCCACACTCAATGGCCATTTTTTGAGTGTGGAATGGATCGTTGTGGTATAGGCTAAAACGCTAGCGGTATAGCCGTAACGCGCGACTTGTAATACGGGTTAGCTGACTATTCTGTGTGCAAAGTCCAATTTTTCAGCGGTATAGCTGTACCGCACAACTTGTAATCTAGGTCACAGTTCCCAGAGACCACAATGTAAAGGCACTTTCCAGTGCCATTTATTTTCTAACACCCAGCTCCTGCCAACTTTAAAGCCCCAAAGCTGCCTAGTGCAGTTACTTTTCATTTTAAAAAAATGCTAATTTTTTTTAAGAAAAAACTATAATCCCCTCTATTTTGAGGGCATTTGGGGCACTTTTAGAATATTAACCAGAGATCAAATCTCTGGTTAATTTTCTGAGTGCTAATTGCTACTGCGAAGTCGCAGTAGCAACAGCCAGCCATTTGTAATGGCTTGTTATTTATCACGTGCTTGCAAAGGGTCAAATGTGCCCGATTGTGGGCGCGCAATAACTTAGCTCTCCGCTTGTAATCTAGCGTCCCTTTAAGTGGCAATATCTACCGCAGTTTGGCATTTTTATATTTCTTATACTGCTCTAAACCAACATTGTGTGCAAGGCAAACTGGTGATAAAGACTGTGGTTTCTGCACTTGCACTCAACCTCCGTTTCCCATAACGCACAGCTCATTAAATATAGGAAGTTGCATATAAAGAGAGATGTTGTGGTGTTGTGCAGATGGCGAACCACTGATAAGCATGGAGAGGAACAAATACTAATATGCATTGAGAGGAACAAATAATCCTTGGGAGGAAAATGTTTTTTTTTCTGAGACAATCTATATACTTTTAAAGACTGACTCTAGAAGGTAAAAAGAATACGTAAAACCATTCTTCTGGTAACACTGCTGAATGAATCAGCGTTGAGTTTTGTTGGACCTAAAAGAGGATGTTTAAACATTTAAGTTTTTTTGAAAACCCTCTTGTGAACTGCTGGTGCAACGCCGCCCCCTGCAGATTTGCTACCAATCGGCCACTAGCAGGGGTTGTCAATTAACCCGATCGTATTCGATCAGGTTGATTTATGGTGATCGCTGTCTGCCTCCTCAGAGCAGGCAGACAGGTCATAACGAGTCTGAAGGCTCGCCAGAAACACGGCCCTTCAAGCTCCGTATGGAGCTTGATAAATAGGCCCCATAGAATGTTGTTTAACCATTTCATTGTCTCTTTCAGCAAATGTCTAGGTTTAGCTCAAAACAGATATGTAGCAGGTCATAGATAAAATGTGCAGATATAGAATGATGTTTAACCATTTACTTGTCTCTTTCAGCAAATGTCTAGGTTTAGCTAAAAACAGATATGTAGCAGGTCATAGCTAGAATGTGCAGATATAGAATGATGTTTAACCATTTACTTGTCTCTTTCAGCAAATGTCTAGGTTTAGCTAAAAACAGATATGTAGCAGGTCATAGCTAGAATGTGCAGATATAGAATGATGTTTAACCATTTACTTGTCTCTTTCAGCAAATGTCTAGGGTTAGCTAAAAACAGATATGTAGCAGGTCATAGCTAAAATGTGCAGATATAGAATGTGGTTTAACCATTTACTTGTCTCGTTCAGCAAATGTCTAGGTTTAGCTCAAAACAGATATGTAGCAGGTCATAGCTAAAATGTGCAGATATAGAACGATGTTTAACCATTTACCTGTCTCTTTCAACAAATGTCTAGGTTTAGCTAAAAACAGATATGTAGCAGGTCATCGGTAAAATGTGCAGATATAGAATGATGTTTAACCATTTACCTGTCTCTTTCAACAAATGTCTAGGTTTAGCTCAAAACAGATATGTAGCAGGTCATCGGTAAAATGTGCAGATATAGAATGTGGTTTAACCATTTACTTGTCTCTTTCAGCAAATGTCTAGGTTTAGCTCAAAACAGATACGTAGCAGATCATAGCTAAAATGCGCAGATATAGGGGCATTTCAGGCTCGCCGGAAACAGGTTATGAAGCTCTGAGGCAGCGGACAGAAATCAACATGATAGAATACGATGGGGTTGATTGACACCCCCTGCTAGCGGCCAATTGGCCTGCGAATCTGCCGGGGCGGCATTGCACCAGCAGTTCTTGTGAACGTTAGTGTATATTTAATGCATCCATGAATAGAAGAGTCTTTAAGGAGCCCTTGCAACTTTGAAGGCTAGGGGAAATCTTATGGAGTGAGGCAGGGAGATCCTCATAATATTACCATTCTGTAGAAGTCCTGTAGACGGGAATGTAAGGAGTTAACAATAGACTTGTGCGTGATCAAAAAATATGATTTGTTTTGTTTCAATTCGGGCAGTAAAAAAATTCGGTTCGGGACATTCGTAATAATTCGGTATGTCTCTGTAATTCGGTTTCAGGATTTATTCGTGTCGTTCCGTATTTTGAAATTCGGATGCATTTGAAACCATTACCAAATTATTATTGATGTTGGACCAAATCTTTATTACGGACTGAATCGTTATTTCTAACTAATGTTCTGGCGATTGCCAAAACAAAATTATGTTAAACCGCCGCCACTAAAAAAAGCTATTAACCCCTAAATCGCCGTCCCCCACATCACAAACACTACCTAAATCTATTAACCCCTAAACCGCACCACCCCCCACATCGCCAACACTAACTAAACCTATTAACCCCTAAACTGCCAATCCGAAACATCGCTGACATGAACTATTAACCCCTAAACCGCACCCCCCACATCGCTGACACAAACTAAACCTATTAACCCCTAAACCGCACCCCTCCACATCGCCGACATGAACTTAACCTATTAACCCCTAAACAGCATCACCCCACATTGCCAACACGAACTAAACCTATAAACCCCTAAATTGCACACCCTCACATCGCCAACACTAACTAAAGCTATTAACCCCTAAACCGCTGTTCACAAGCAACGCCAATACAAACTAAACCTATTAACCCCTAAACCGCCGTTCACAAACATTGCCAATACTAACTAAACATATTAACCCCTAAACTGCCTGCCCCCACATCGCAACCACCTAATTTAAACTATATTAACCCCTAAACCTAACACCCCCTAACCCTAAACCTAACACCCCCTAACTTTAACATAATTAAAATATAACTAAATTAAAGTTACAATTTACCTATATTAAACCCTAAAACTAACACCCCCTAACCCTAACACTCCCTAACTTTAACATAATTAAAATATAACTAAATTAAAGTTACAATTATTAACTAATAATACCTATTTGAATCTAAATACAATGTAACTAACCTATATTAACCCCAAAACCTAACACCCCCTAACACTAAACCTAACCCTAAACCTAACACCCCCTAACTTTAACATAATAAAATATAACTAAATTAAAGTTACAATTATTAACTAATAATACCTATTTAAATCTAAATACAAAGTAACTTACCTGTGAAATAAAACCTAAGCTAGCTACAATATAACTAATAGTTATATTGTAGCTAGCTTAGGTTTTATTTTTATTTCACAGGTAAGTTTGTATTTATTTTAACTAGGTAGACTAGTTAGTAAATAGTTATTAACTATTTACTAACTACCTAGTTAAAATAAATACAGTTACCTGTGAAATAAAAATAAAACCTAAGCTGCCTTACACTAAATCATACCATTACAAAATAAAAAAATCTACCATTACAAAAAAATAACAAATGAAATTATCCAAAACAATAAAATTATTCCTATTCTAATACCCTTTAAAAAAAAAAAACAGCCCAAAAAAAACACAAAAACCTAATCTATAGAAAACTACCAAGGGCCTTAAAAGGGCCTTTTGTAGGGCACTGCCCTAAATTTAACAGCTCTTTTGCTACAAAACAAACACCCCTTAACATTATACAACCCCCCATACCCCAAACCCACAAAATAAAAATAAAGTAAAACCTAATCTACCCATTGCCCTGAAAAGGACATTTGTATGGGCATTGCCTTTAAAAGGGCAGTTAGCTATTTTGCTGCCCAAGTCCTAATCTAAAAATAAAAACCCACAAAATAACAAAAAAATAATTTAAAATTATAAAAATTATTCCTATTCTAAAACCAATTTAAAAAAAAAAAAAAAAAAAAAAAAAAAAAAAAAACCTAATCTAGAATAAACTACCAATGGCCCTTAAAAGGCCTTTTGTAGGGCATTGCCCTAAAGATATTAGCTCTTTTTCTGATTTTTTTTACAAAGACCCACTAACATTACAAACCCCCACCCACCAACCCACAAATTAAAAAAAAAACTATCTAAAAAAACTAATCTACCCATTGCCCTGAAAAGGTATTAGAATAGGAATAATTTTTATTGTTTTGGATAATTTCGTTTTTTATTTTTTTTTGTAATGGTAGGTTTTTTTATTTTTTGTAATTTTAGTGTTTTTTATTTTTTGTAATGTTAGGTTTTTTATTTTGTAATGGTATGATTTAGTGTAAGGCAGCTTAGGTTTTATTTTTATTTCACAGGTACATTTGTATTTATTTTAACTAGGTAGATTAGTTAGTAAATAGTTATTAACTATTTACTAACTAGTCTACCTAGTTAAAATAAATACAAATTTACCTGTGAAATAAAAATAAAACCTAAGCTAGCTACAATATAACTATTAGTTATATTGTAGCTAGAATAGCTTTTATTTCACAGGTAAGTTACTTTTTTATTTAGATTTAAATAGGTTTTAGGTTTAGGGTTAGCGTTAGGTTTAGGCTTAGGGTTAGGGGTTAATATAGGTAAGTTACTTTCGGCTAGATTATGAGTCTTGCGTTATGAGGGGTGCAGTGCTAACGTGCAGTTTTTTCTCACTGCTCACTTACCTGCAGCGCTGGTATTACAGGTTTTTACAAACCCGGCGTTAAAAGGCAAGAAGTGGGCGTAGAGCAAAATTGAGCTCCATAGCGCACTCCAATACCAGCGCTGCTTAAGTCAGTGGTGAGCTGGTTGTACATGCTCGTACACGATTTCCCCATAGACATCAATGGGGAGAGCCGGCTGAGAAAAAGTCTAACACCTGCCAAAAAGCAACGTAAAACTCAGTAACGCAGCCCCATTGATTCCTATGGGGAAACTAAAGTTATGTTTACACTTAACACCCTAGCATGAACCCTGAGTCTAAACATCCCTAATATTACACTTATTAACCCATAATCTGCCGCCCCTGACATCGCTGACACCTGCATTATACTTATTAACCCCTAATCTGCCGCCCCTGACATCGCTGGCACCTGCATTATACTTATTAACCCCTAATCTGCCGCTCCGGACATCGTCGCCACCTACATTATATTTATTAACCCCTAATCTGCTGCCCCAACATAGCTGACACCTACATTATATGTATTAACCCCTAATTTGCCGCCCCCAATGTCGCCGCAACCTACCTACACTTATTAACCCCTAATCTGCCGCCCCCAATGTTGCCGCCACTATTCTAAATTTATTAACCCCTAAACATAAGTCTAACCCTAACACCCCCTAACTTAAAAATAATTTAAATAAATCAAAATAAAATTCCTATCATTAACTAAATTATTCCTATTTAAAACTAAATACTTACCTATAAAATAAACCCTAAGCTAGCTACAATATAACTAATAGTTACATTGTATCTAGCTTAGGGTTTATTTTTATTTTACAGGCAAGTTTGTATTTATTTTAACTCGGTAGAATAGTTACTAAATAGTTATTAACTATTTAATAACTACCTAGCTAAAATAAATACAAATTTACCTGTAAAATAAAACCTAACCTAAGTTACCCTAACACCTAACACTACACTACAATTAAATAAATTCCCTAAATTAAAAACAATTAGATAAATTAAATACAATTAGCTAAATTACCAAAAAAAACAAACACTAAATTACAGAAAATAAAAAACAAACGACAAGATATTTAAACTAATTACACCTAATCTAATAGCCCTATAAAAATAAAAAAAGCCCCCCCAAAATAAAAAAAACCTAAAACCCTAGCCTAAACTAAACTATCAATAGCCCTTAAAAGGGCATTGCCCCAATGAAATCAGCTCTTTTAACTATAAAAAAAAATACAAACGAAAACCCCCAACAGTAAAACCCACCACCCACACAACCAACCCCCCAAATAAAACCCTAACTAAAAAAACCTAAGCTCCCCATTGCCTTTAAAAGGGCATTTAGCTCTATTGCTGCCCAAAGCCCTAATCTAAAAATAAAACCCACCCAATACACCCTTAAAAAAATCCTAACACTAACCCCTGAAGATTCACTTACCGGGAGAAGTCTTCATCCAAGTGGCAAGATGTCCTCAACGAAGCCAGCAGAAGTGGTCCTCCAGACAGGCAGAAGTCATCCTCCAGATGAGCAGAAGTCTTCATCCAGATGGCTTCTTCTATCTTCATCCATCCGGCACGGAGCGGGTCCATCTTCAAGACATCCGGCACGGATCATCCTCTTCCAACGACATCTTCTTCGAAATGAATGTACCTTTAAGTGACGTCATCTAAGATGGCGTCCCTTAGATTCCGATTGGCTGATAGAATTCTATCAGCCAATCGGAATTAAGGTAGAAAAAATTCTATTGGCTGATGCAATCAGCCAATAGGATTGAACTTCGTGTGGGCTGGCGGTTTAGGGGTTCATATTTTTAGTTAGCATTGGCGATATTTGTGAACGATGGTTTAGGGGTTAATAGGTTTAGTTAGTATTGCAGATGTTTGCGAACAGCGGTTTAGGGGTTAATAGCTTTAGTTAGTGTAGGTGATGTGTGGGGAGTGTGGTTTAGAGGTTAATAGGTTTAATTTGTGTCGGTGATGTTGATAGGGGGTGCGGTTTAGGGATTAATAGTTTAGTTTGTGCCGAATATGAATAATGGATCCAAAAATTTGGAAATATATTTATTAATTTTCGGAATTTTTCGAATTTTTTTGGGATGTGCCGATTCTGCAATTCGGATGCATCCGAATCTCCGAATCGGTAAAAATATGTCAGAATTTCGAATTCGTCTAAACGAAACCCACATGTCTAGTTAACAAGAGAAGTGTAGAGAAGGAGGTCATGAGCAGAGCGAAGGTATAGATATTTACCTATAGAGATATATATATTTTAAAAATGGCACAGAGGCTTTTGTATAGCGCCCCATAGAAGCAGAGGTGGCTCTTGAATTCAACCAAATAAATATGAATACAAATTTCTCTGAATACAAAAAGTCTACACGCAAATATGAAATGAATTTTGCTGAAATCTGTCCCTATGTGCAATAAAGTTCACCCAAATCCTCCATGAGGGCTTTAAATAGAAAATTTTAATTTACATCTAAATTTTTTTGAGAAATTGGAGAAAAATCAGTACCTTCCCCAAAAGCTGATCTGTAAGTGAAAATGCATCCATAAATGCCTGTGCAATTACTGATAGACAGGTTTCCAGATGAGCAGTTTTCTTTATGGGAAAGACAAACTGTGGATTCTTCAGAATGTTCACCCAAAAGCGAAGAGGGAGGCTAGTTAAAAAGACAAAACTTGATAGTTATTATATCATACATCAGTTAGAGGCTATTACAATTGTCATTTACAAAACAAACAAAAAAAAATACTTGCTCTATTTTATAAGAGCATGTAACTTTTTCACTATGGACCCTTCAACTTTATGTGGTTAACGCCTACAAAGGGGTTAAACACATACTTAAAGTACTGCTTAGAAGTCACAGTGAATTGTGCAACTAATAATGCTGATTGACATATAAATATACAGTCCCCGTTCATTCTAAGTGTTGGGATTCTGATTGAGTAAGCAGCATTTTCCACTCTGGGCCAGCAGTTTTCTGCAGCTCTTGAGCAGTAAACCCCTAGAGCTGCGAATAGTGATTAAGTTATGAATTAGAGCATGTCATTATTTTTTTCTCACTATAATGGCTCTTGAAATAAAAACTAGGCAATGTTAAATACATCATCAGTACCCTTACATTGTTTATCTAGAATCATAATTTCTCATGATATTTATTCCTTTTTAAAATAATAATAAAATATAATAAAAATATACTATATACAGGGCTCAAATGTTCCACTCACCCACTAGCCATTGGCTAGTAGAAATTGAACTGTAGCGAGCAGTGAAAGATAGTGAGTGAATGTTAACTCAACATTCATGCACTATCAAAGGCTGGGAGTGTAGGTGAAGCAATGAAATGTTGCTGTAAAGATATCGGGGCATATTTATCAAGCTCCGTATGGAGCTTGATGCCCCGTGTTTCTGGTGAGCCTGCAGGCTCGCCAGAAACAGCAGTTATGACCGCTGCTCCATAACCTGTCCACCTGCTCTGAGCAGGCGGACAGACATCGCCGGAAATCAACCTGATCGAGTACGATCGGGTTGATTGACACCCCCATGCTGGCGGCCCATTGGCTACGAGTCTGCAGGGGGCGGCGTTGCACCAGCAGCTCTTGTGAGCTGCTGGCGCAATGCTGAATACGGCGAGCGTATTGCTTGCCGTATTCAACGAGGTCTGTCGGACCTGATCCGCACTGTCGGATCAGGTTCGACAGACCTTGATAACTTGGGGCCATCGTGTCAGCTTGAAGGTGTAGCGCACTTGCGGAAGTGTGGAGGTGGTGTGGAAGCCAAGAGAAAAAGCATGGGCAACGTGGAGAGGAAGAGGGAGAGTCATCATCAATAGGAGTGCAGCTTATGTGAGATAAGTAGGGCCCTGATCTGGCTGATTTGAGGTCTGGGGGCAATACAATATGAGAGGATAGGAGGATGTAAATAGTGAAGGTTGGTTGGCTGTCAGTACCATTGAAGTAGCATTTCTGAATTTAGGTGGGAGAGTTTTAGAGCTGTAGACATAAAACTTGAGCAACAAAGTTAGCTTAAGAGATTTTGATGGCTTTTCAGAGATTTTTGCTTTCAGATATCTCAGTCCGGTTGCAAAGTAGGGGACTGTGCTTAAAACATTAATTTAAAGTTTTATTGTGGGGTCATAAGAAATGCTCTTTACCCAGTTTGTTTTTAGCAGAAACTCCATTAAAGGGATAATGTACTTAGGCAAGCAGCTGTATTCATAGTAACCACAGGGACACTTTTTCTTCTACCCCACTGACTCTACCCCTGGATTACATAGCTATTGTATAACAAATACTGCACAAGATCAGCAGTTAGGTGGCAGTTCCCATAGGCAAAATCAACTATTTAAAATGATTGTCCCCTTTATCAAGCTAAAAGCCACCCATGGTTAGTTGTTCAGGTTACTACACATGCAAAATTAAAAAAGCAAATTGGATACTAAATAGATTTATTTAATGTCCCTGCTGCGTTAAATTAAACCTGAACTGGTTTACACAACTTTATTTCATGTGAGAAGGAGGTAAATGTTGTCTATACACTGTGCCAAATGGCCAGCAAATATATATATAAAAATAAATATTTATATTTATAATTGTATTAAAAGGACTTAACTTGTTATGGTTTAAAATAACATATATTAAAAAGTACTGAACAATAAGGTGTTTCACAATGGCTAAATATATGCAAAGAGGGGGTGGGATAGTTGGTGAGGTGTGAGCAGGTGATTGGTGGGATCCATAACAAGTTACATTTTGGCCAGGCTAGCAGCTTAGGACTTGACATTTTGAGCCCTGTATGTATATATATATATATATATATATATATATATACATATATATATATATATATATATATATATATATATATATATATATATATATATATATATTTGTAATGAGGCACTCTAAGGGCTTGAAAGTTCAATGTATCTTCATTTTTTTTTATTTGCTTATTTATACATTAATTTTATCTTGTTGATGTTTCAGTCTCATGTCAAAACCATTTGTTCTTCTTATATTCAACTATTTTCTCTGTTGTAGTCTAGACCCATGTGTCTCAACCTGTGGTATGTGTACCCCTGGGGGTACTTTGGGCATTGAAAAGGGGTACTTCAGGGATTGGCCTTCATTTTTTTCCTGATGTAGCTATTGTAAACATGATATATCAAAGAAAGTTGTTTCTCATTTCTACCCTTGAGAGTGTGAGTATTTCCCTTCCTAGGTTGGACCACTGATTCTCCTCAAATTGGTAAAACCTTAGATTCTGGCTTGTTATTGAGATATGAGGGCTGGAGTTGAGCTTCACTGATATGAACTGAGAAAGAGTATTACTGTGACTAAGTGTCACACAGACAGGTGGCAGTTAAATGTGCCACTGTGAAACAGATAAGGTGCATCATACTAAAGTGTGCCTCAGTAAAATGAGACAGTAAAACTGTATATGAAATGGTTATTAAAGGGACAGTCAAGTCCAAAAAAACTTCCATGATTTAAATAGGAAATGTAATTTTAAACAACTTTCCAATTTACTTTTATCACCAATTTTGCTTTGTTCTCTTGGTATTCTTAGTTGAAAGCTAAACCTAGGAGGTGCATATGCTAATTTCTTAGACCTTGAAAACTGCCTATAATCTGAATGCATTTTGACCACTAGAGGGCATTAGTTCATGTGTTTCATATAGATAACATTGAGCTCATGCACGTTAAGTTACCCTGGAGTGAGCACTGGTTGGCTAAAATGCAAGTCTGTCAAAAGAACTGAAATAAGGGGGCAGTCTGTAGAGACTTAGATACAAGGTAATTACAGAGGAGAAAATGTATTTCTATAACAGTGTTGGTTATGCAAAGCTGGGGAATGGGTAATAAAGGGATTATCTTTCTTTTTAAACAACAAAAATTCTGGTGTTGACTGTCCCTTTAAAAATAAAAAGATGGTACCATAAATAGTTATTTCCTCATCATGCAGAAAAGAGTTTATTTTCCCTTTTTAATGTAAGAAGCACATTAATTGCATAGAATTATTAATATCAATGGACTACATATCTGTGTATTAATATTGTAATATTGCCAAATATTAAATTCCGGAAAACATAAGAGACATATCTGATTCTTATACATTTACTTCATTAAAGGGCCATGATACCCACATTTTTTCTTTCATGATTTAGAAAGAGAATGCATTTTTAAACATCTTTCTAATGTACTTCTATTATCTAATTTGTTTTATTCTCTTGATAATCTTTGCTGAAAAGCATATCTAGATATGCTCAGTAGCTGCTGATTGGTTGCTGCACATAGAAGCCTCATGTGATTGGTTCACCCATGTGCATTGCTTTTTCTTCAAATAAGGATATCTAAAAAATTAAGCAAAATAAATAATAGAAGTAAATTGTAATGTTGTTTAAATTTGTATGTTCTATCTGAATCATGAAAGAAAGATTTTGGGTTTAGTGGCCCTTTAAGCTATCTGAAACAAGCTTGTGAAACCAAGTAATACACCTGATTTCCATTTTTGCTCATGTAAAATATCAATAATATTTATGCTACACTTGGGGTACATAGAAAACAAGTGTATGCCTACAGCGGTACTTGCTATAAAAAGGTTGAGAAACACTAGTCTAGACCAGTGTTTTTCAACTAGTGTGCCGTGAGAGATCCTCAGGTGTGCCACGGCAGACTGACAACAGTGTGGGGGTGTCCCTCTTTCAAATTTTGAAATATTGGGAGGTATGTGACAGGCTCATCAGGCATCATTTACAACCATGACATATTGACATTCATTCACAGACAATGATTATGATTGTTTGTGAATGAATGTCAATATCTCATGTATAGTTTGTAGGAGGCATGGCATGACAGCACAGTACAGTGTGTATATATATATATATATATATATATATATATATATATATATATATATACTGTATATATATCCTGTATTAGGCTACAATGTGTGATTTTGTAAAATTTTGGGATGGTGGTGTGCCGCAGGATTTTTTTAATGTAAAAAAGTGTGCCACGGCAAAAGGTTGCAAATCACTGGTCTAGGCTACTACAAAGAAAAGAGTTGAATATAAGATGCACAATTGGTCTTGAAAAAGGTCTTGACATGAGTCCGAAACATTGACCAGATAAAATTAATGTATAAATAAGCGAATTTAAAAAATTGAAGATACATTAAACCTTCAAGCCCTGAGAGTGCCTCTTCATTACAAAGAAGGCTTTCTACGTATTAATAAAGCAGAGCACCCGGGCAGATAAGCCAATATTAGTGAGTGCATAAAAATACTGGACTAACTAAATATACATACTTTATATTTCTGAATATCACATGAATACTTTGACAGCATTTATTTAGTCCATTTGAATTTCAAATGTTTTCAAAATACTTTGTACATACAATAAAAGGTTAATTTTTAACCTTATTTAGGGCTACATTACAAGTGAGGCGCAAACGTTTTTGTGATATCGTGTTTTTCGCAAGCAGTTTAAGTGAGCGAGCAATCTATTTTAAATAGATATTCCTATATATATCTGTATATATCTATACCTATATTACAGTATATGTACCTATATACGTATATATACCTATATATAATCATCTATATATATATATATATATATATATATATATATATATATATATATATATATATATATATATATATGTATAAATATATAGATATAAATATATATTTGTTCAAAAATTCATCAGATATATGTAGAAATATTGAATTATAAATAAACTAGTCCTAAAGCCCGTGTACACGGGACAAAATCCCCATCCACTTGGATCCCCTCTCCCTCCCTCCTTCCCTGCCGCTCTCAACATTTCAAAAACATTTTTCCTGCAGTGCAGCGGTCCCACCCGCTCCCTCCCCCCTCACACCGGCTCCCGCCCCCGTCTGCTCCCGTGCCTGTTCCCCCCTGCTCCTTCCCACCATGCCCGATCCTGCCCCCTCTCTGCTGACTGATCCTCGCAGCCTTTTGAAGTCTCACACAGTCTTGTGCGCAGTCACTGACTGATCATTTCTTACGGCCAGGTATGTTTGTCTTGTGCTGCAGTCTCTACTGCGCACGACTGCATCGAACAAACATACCTGGCCTTTTATAATATAGGATAGAACATATTCCGTTATGTAAAGAACATTGGAATATCAAATATTCTACTGTGACTTAGCTGGACACATGTGGTGAGCCAATAGCAAGAGGCATACCTGTGTAACCACTAGGCACCAGCTAGCTCACAGTACATTGCTGCTACTGAGCATACCTGACTAGTTTGAGATATATAATTTATTTTACCTGTTAGTTTTCCATATATGCAAAACATCTGGGTCTGTAATTTTTTTGCTTTCAGCCTGGGCATCCAAGAAATCAAAAAAATATTTTATAGCTATTGGTGGTTTGTTATTTGGTAATTTCCAAATGCTTCGAAAAAGTTTTTCTACCACAGAGTGAATTGCAACCTAAAAATGATAAATAAACATTATTTGTCAAAGTTACCAAAGTTTAGAGATTTTTTTTATATTGACAGAGAATACAATTCTTGATTTTATATATATATATATATATATATATACAAATGTGCAGAAGTATGCCCATGTCCCCATAATATTTATAGTTTTCTGTTATTCATTCATTTGTCACCAAAGCCTGGTACAGCAACAGGAAATAGCTTTGCTATGCAACTTCACACATTGCCTTATCTATACTTGTTTGCAGGAAACGTGTCCACCACACCATTTACAGGAAACATTTTAGTATAATACACTCCTTGCCTAAATTCACTAAAATTCTAAGGCCTCTTGAGATGGAGTAACCTTTCCAATCTTTATAATATACTAAGACTATTCACTAAAGTGTAATACGACCTCTCTTACTAACAGAACTTAATGCATCTTGCCTTTCTAAGAACTCATTTAGAAATGTACAGAGTAGTTTATAGAAATATAAAATGGACACATAATTGACTATGATTCTCCTAGAAAATATTTGAAAAACAAACTTACTATATTTTTAAGGACAAACGTTTTAATGAATATTAGAATTATCAAGTCAAAATGAGATACCTTTGTGGAAAGCAACTTTGTAAGATACAATTCCTTGACTTTAAATTTATGTTTGCCTGTATTTTTTACATCTTGAAAAATCTCATTTTCTTCAGAGCTGGGTAAAACCTAAAAGAAAAAAGATCTAAATTTCCAGATTGACACAAAATGAACATTATAAGGACCAATCAAATGCGCTTCTCTAATATTCATACAGGGGCGTGATTATATTGCTCATGATAAATTACACATTTATTTTGACAATTTTTTAAACTTTATTGGAATATAGTAAATGTACTTGATTGTGAACACAATTCTTCATAACTATTTGTTCTTCCCTTCTAGGTATACTGGTAACTGTATACCTGTATCATATTTTGGGTATTTAAAGGGACACTGAACCCAAATTTTTTATTTCGTGATTCAGATAGAGCATGCAATTTTAAGTAACTTTCTAATTTACTCCTATTATCAATTTTTTTCTTCATTCTCTTGCTATCTTTATTTGAAAAATAAGGCATCTAAGCTAAGGAACCAGCCAATTTTTTATTCAGCACCCTGGAAAGCACTTGTTTATTGGTGGGTGAATTTATCCACCAATCAACAAAGAACAATCCAGGTTTTTCACCAAAAATGGGCCGGCATCTAAACTTACATTCTTGCTTTTCAAATAAAGATACCAAGAGAATGAAGAAAATGTTATAATAGGAGTAAATTAGAAAGTTGCTTAAAATTGCATGCTCTATCTGAATCAGAAAAAAAATGGGTTCAGTGTCCCTTTAATGGAAAAAATAACATACTATCACTTTAAAGGAACATGTATCTCAAAAAATGTATTTTATGCTTCAACTAGAACAGTGTTTCTCAACCACATTCCTCAAGTACCCCTAACAGGCAAGGTTTTTATTATAACTGAACTAGAGCACAGGTGAAATAATCAGCTGAAGGGTTAGAACAGGGAAGTTACCATGGTTATGGATCAGCTGATTATTTTACCTGTGCTCTGTTTCAGCTATAATGAAAACCTGGCCTGTTGGGGGTACTTGAGGACCGCAGTTGAGAAACATTGAGCTAGAACATTCAATTTTTAACAACTTTCCATTTGACTTCTATTATCTAATTTGCTTTGTTCTATTGGTATTTTGTGTTGAAAAGGCTTAGGCTTAGGTAGGCTTAGGTGCAGCAATGCACTACTAAGAGTTAGCTAATGATTGTTGATTGCACATATATGCCGTTTGTCATTGGCTTACCTGATGTGTTCAGCTAGCTCCCTGTGGTGCATTGATGGTCTTTTATTAAAGGGTATCAAGAAAATGAAGCAAATTTGATAACAGTACATTGTAGGCTCTATCTGAATCATGAAAGAACATTTTTTGGGGTTTCATGTCCCTTTAAAACAGCACTTTGCATTGGATTATAACACTAAATTGAGAGCATACTGAGTTTTGAATGATAGTTTAAAATGTCTTGGCTGCTTTTGCATTGCAATTTATGAAGTATTAAATGAAGGTGGTCGGCCATTCTAATTTGGCAAATCTGCCCCTAATTTTTGAATGGACAATTCAGGACACTAATTTTTGCTCAACATTTTCCCCAACATTTAGTGTCCCGAATTTGGGTCTGGGACATCTGGTCACCTTAATTAAATACATATAGTAGTTTGTATATATTGACACACTCTTATCTATAGAAGCTAATTATTGTTATCAACACAAACACTGCTTTGTAGCAGCTACTTTACAGCAGTATGCTAAGACTGTAAATACGTTTACATTAATCTAAAGCATTAAACACAAGTAAGGTTTCAAGCACTGTTACATTATAGTGCAAAAATGGCATACTCTAATTTGTTAGAGAAGTGCTTGATCCCAATTGGGTACAGCAGCTGGTAAGGGTTATGCAGCGACTGCAGCTGTTTAGTTTATCAGCTGTATCCATTCAGGACCAGCAGGACTTTGTGGCTCCAGGGGCACGATCCGATATACGGCGCAGGTTTCGGTGCAAGCGTGGAAACCTGCGCCGCCCGTAGTTTCAGCTCGCAACTCGAGCTATCCCATATACGGCGCTGTCAGAGGCTAAATTGCCGTAAGTCTCACAAACCAGCGATGTCCAGAAATTTGCGTAAGTACAAATTTCTGGAGTCGCCAGTGACTTAGGGCACTTTAAAAACCTGACTAAGTTATTAAATCACCCGTACTGTCTAACGCGCCTCCTAAACATAGCCCGACACGTCTAACCCTCTATCCGCTATCCCCCCTCACTCTCCTAATAATAATAAATGTATTAACCCCTAAACCACCGCTCCCGGACCCCGCCGCACCTAATAAAGTTATTAACCCCTAAACCGCCGCTCCCGGACCCCGCCGCCACCTACATTATCTATATTACCCCCTAATGTGAGCCCCCTACACCGCCGCTACCTATTTTATCTATATTACCCCCTAATGTGAGCCCCTTACACCGCCGCTACCTATTTTATCTATATTACCCCCTAATGTGAGCTCCTACCCTGCCGTCAGCTATATTACCTACCCCCTAATGTGAGCTCCTACACCGCCGCCATCTATATTACCTACCCCCTAATGTGAGCCCCTTACACCGCCGCCATCTATATTACCTACCCCCTAATGTGAGCTCCTACCCCGCCGCCAGCTATATTAAAATTATTAACCCCTAATTTAATCCCCCTACACCGCCGCCAGCTATATTAAATGAATTAACCCCTAATTTAATCCCCCTACAACGCCGCCAGCTATATTAAATACATTAACCCCTAATCTAATCCCCCTAGAGTAATCACCTCTATTACCAGCCCTTAAAAGGGCCTTTGCGTGACATTGCCCTAAAGTAACAGCTCTATTGCCAGCCCTTAAAAGGGCTTTTTGCAGGGCATGCCCCAAAGAAATCAGCTCTTTTACCAGCCCTTAAAAGGGCATTTTGCGGGGCATTGTCACAAATAAATCAGTTCTTTTGCATCTAATCTAAATCCCCCTACACCGCCGCCACCTATATTAAATAGATTAACCCCTAATCTAATCCCCCTACACCGCCGCCACCTATATTAAATAGATTAACCCCTAATCTAATCCCCCTACACCGCCGCCATCTATATTAAATAGATTAACCCCTAATCTAATCCCCCTACACCGCCGCCAGCTATATTAACTATATTAACCCTAATTATATTAGGGTTAATATAGTTAATATAGTTATTATATTATATATATTAACTATATTAACCCTAATTATATTAGGGTTAATATAGTTAATATCGTTATTATATTATATATATATATATTAAGTATAATAACCCTATCTAACTCTAACATCCCTAACTAAATTCTTATTAAAATAAATCTAATTAATATTAATATTATTAATTAAAATATTCCTATTTAAATCTAAATACTTACCTATAAAATAAACCCTAAGATAGCTACAATGTAATTAATAATTACATTGTAGCTATTTTAGGGTTTATATTTATTTTACAGGTAACTTGGTATTTATTTTAACTAGGTACAATAGCTATTAAATAGTTAATAACTATTTAATAGCTACCTAGTTAAAATAATTACCAATTTACCTGTAAAATAAATCCTAACCTAAGTTACAAATACACCTACACTATCAATAAATTAAATAAACTACAAATATCTAAACTAAAATACAATTAAATAAACTAAACTAAATTACAAAAAATAAAAAAAGATTACAAGAATTTTAAGCTAATTACACCTATTCTAAGCCCCCTAATAAAATAACAAAGCCCCCCAAAATAAAAAAAAATCCCTGCCCTATTCTAAATTAAAAAAGTTCAAAGCTCTTTTACCTTACCAGCCCTTAAAAGGGCTTTTTGCGGGGCATGCCCCAAAGAAATCAGCTCTTTTGCCTACACTATCAATAAATTAAATAAACTACAAATATCTAAACTAATCTACAATTAAATACACTAATCTAAATTACAAAAACAAACACTAAATTACAAAAAATAAAAAAAGATTACAAGAATTTTAAGCTAATTACACCTATTCTAAGCCCCCTAATAAAATAACAAAGCCCCCCAAAATAAAAAAAATTGCCTACCCTAATCTAAATTACATAAGTTAACAGCTCTATTACCAGCCTTTAAAAGGGCCTTTCGTGGGGCATGCCCCAAAGAAATCAGCTCTTTTGCCTGTAAAAAAAACAACACTCCCCCATTACAACCCACCACCCACATACCCCTATTCTAACCCACCCAACCCCCCCTTAAAAAAACCTAAGTCTAACCCCCAAGTGCTCCTTACCTGTCCTATCTTAGGGTTTATTTTATAGGTAAGTATTTAGATTTAAATAGGAATATTTTAATTAATAATATTAATATTAATTAGATTTATTTTAATAAGAATTTAGTTAGGGATGTTAGAGTTAGATAGGGTTATTATACTTAATATACATATAATATAATAACGATATTAACTATATAATTAGGGTTAATATAGTTAATATAGCTGGCGGCGGTGTAGGGTGATTAGATTAGGGGTTAATCTATTTAATATAGGTGGCGGCGGTGTAGGAGGATTAGATTAGGGGTTAATCTATTTAATATAGGTGGCGGCGGTGTAGGGGGATTAGATTAGGGGGTAATACATTTATTAATATTAGGGTTAATATAGTTAATATATATAATATAATAACTATATTAACTATATTAACCCTAATATAATTAGGGTTAATATAGTTAATATAGCTGGCGGTGGTGTAGGGGAATTAGATTAGGGGTTAATCTATTTAATATAGGTGGCGGCGGTGTAGGGGGATTAGATTAGGGGTTAATCTATTTAATATAGGTGGCGGCGGTGTAGGGGGATTAGATTAGGGGGTAATACATTTATTATAGGTGGCAGCGGTGTAGGGGGATTTAGATTAGATGCAAAAGAGCTGATTACTTTGTGACAATGCCCCGTAAACAGCCCTTTTAAGGGCTGGTAAAAGAGCTGATTTCTTTGGGGCATGCCCCGCAAAAAGCCCTTTTAAAGGCTGGCAATAGAGCTGTTACTTTGGGGCAATGTCACACAAAAGGCCGTTTTAAGGGCTGGTAATAGAGGTGATTACTTTAGGGGGATTAGATTAGGGGTTAATGTATTTAATATAGCTGGCGGCGGTGTATTAATATAGCTAGCGGCGGTGTATTAATATAGCTGGCGGCGGTGTAGGGGGATTAGATTAGGGGTTAATTAATTTAATATAGCTGGCGGCGGTGTAGGGGGATTAGATTAGGGGTTAATTAATTTAATATAGCTGGCGGCGGTGTAGGGGGATTAGATTAGGGGTTAATACATTTAATATAGCTGGCGGTGGGGTAGGAGCTCACATTAGGGGGTAGTTTAATGTAGCTGGCGGCGGTGTAAAGGGCTCACATTAGGGGGTAGTTTAATATAGCTGGCGGCGGGGTAGGAGCTCACATTAGGGGGTAGTTTAATATAGCTGGCGGCGGGGTAGGAGCTCACATTAGGGGGTAGTTTAATATAGCTGGCGGCGGGGTAGGAACTCACATTAGGGGGTATGTAATGTAGCTGGCGATGGTGTAGGGGGATCACATTAGGGGGTTATACTTTTAATGTAGGTTGCGGCGGGGTCCGGGAGCGGCCGTTTAGGGTTTAAATACTTTATTAGGGATTGCGGCGGGGGATCACGGTTGACAGGTAGATAGACATTGCCCATGCGTTAGGTGTTAGGTTTTATTTAGCAGTTCGCGGTTGACTGGTAGATAGACATTGCGCATGCGTTTGGTGTTAGGTTTTATTTGGCAGGTAGTTTAGGGAGTTACGGGGCTTCAATAGACAGCGTAAGGCTTACTACGGCTGCATTTTGTGGCGAGGTGAAAATGGAGTAAGATTTCTCCATTCTCGCCACATAAGTCCTTACGCTGTATATTGGATACCAAACTGCACGGGTTTGGTATACCTGCCTATGGCCCAAAAAACTACGGGCAAAGGCAGAAATATACGAGCATAACTTCTAGGTTACGCCGTATATAGGATACCAAACCCACGCAAATTTTGGCGTTGCCGGCTTCTGCGGGTGACGCTGTATATCGGATCGAGGCCCAGATTGGTGCCTTGACTATGTGTTTAATCCCTTTGTAAGGCATAGTAATCAAACATTTTCTATCATATTTATGAAAGTGCAGTAGTTTTATGAAATGGTGAAGGTGAAAGAACAAGTAGGTATTGCTGGGAGAAAAACAAAGAAAAATGTGTACAATGTGTCTTTAATTCCTGTGTAATTTCAGTTCCACTTACCAGGTGGCAAAACCGATTAGGATTTTGAGGATCTATAAAGGAGAAAGTAAAAAATGGCCTATGAGTGCATTTTGCATCAAATAATTAACAGTTGTTTAAAGGGACACTGTACTATAAAATAATTTTTCCCATTAATGTGTTCCAAATGACTTGTTATACCCACTGCACAGTATTACATGTATGGTAAATTGTTCCTTCATGTTTATTTCTGTTCTTGAAATGACTGTTATACCCACTGCACAGTATTACATGTATGGTAAATTGCTCCTTCATGTTTATTTCTGGTCTTGAAATGACTTGTTATACCCACTGCACAGTATTATATGTATGGTAAATTGTTCCTTCATGTTTATTTCTGTTCTTGAAATTACATTTTTTTCTGATTAAAACCATCACCTAGGACTAGAGTTGCCACCTCGGCCATGTTTGCAGGGTGTGCAGAGATAAACATGAATTGCACCTCTGGACAGCACAAGAATAGTAATCCTGGAAAGCCCTATTCATGCTCCTCCCTGCATACCCTGCAGCATGTACAACTCATAAGTGCCAGGAAAACATGACTGAGGTGGCAACCCTACCTTGGACATGCCCATAACAATGGGCTAAACCCACAAGTATTTATGATAGATATTGAAATGCTAATTATGGATTGGGATTGAATAAACACAAGCAATCATTTCATATTCTCCTTCATTCCCCCACCAGGAGATTAATCAGTGCTATTGTCTGCTATTTGCATAGCTTTTCTACAGAGAAGAAAATTGTTACTCATGATTTTAGAGTTGGACAGGATACATCAGGCAAAAATAACTATTTCAAATAACAAATAAAAGATAAAATAGCGATTTGCAAACAATTACCGTAATTGCACTTCAGCAGGTAAAATGGACCATTGGGAACACATTAAAGGGGAGAACAATGTCCTTCTAAGAGTTCTTAAAATTCAAAAGTGAAATGATGCTGATATTTTTGTCAGTTTCAGTCAAACTCCTGCACTATCTAAGCTACAGCTTAACACATATAGGAAAAGGGATTTGACAACCACATACAATTATTTTAGCATTACTGACTACATTTTATTCTGTTTCTATATAAACATCAGATATTCAATAAACGTGTGCATTGTTTTGGCTTGATTTATATATAAATATTTCACATTGCAGATATAGAAATTGGAATAAAGTTGTTTCATAATGAAGTCTCAGTCACTGTGAGTAGCAGTTTGTGCATAGACATTTATTGCAGTCTGGAAGCACAGGACGTGAACACGCTATCAGCTCCACTGGCTTTTACCAGTAAGATTAATATTGTATGCCCCAGTCCAGCACTTCTCCAACAGCATTTACTGCAGCTACACAGCACAGGAGGCATGCGTAACACTTAAATATTTACCATGGAAACAAGGAAGAGATATCAGACCTCTCCCTCTTGTCATGTGGTATTCTGGGGCTTATAGTTCCAAGCTGCAAGACCTAGATTGGATACAGTTGTAGAAGACTAAATGACAAAAGAAACAACATAATTTATTCTTACCTGACAAATTAATTTATTTCTTGGTGGTGAGAGTCCACAATTCATTGCTGTTGGGAGTTTATCACCTGCCCACCAGGAGGAGGCAAACACACCAAAAGCTTTAATATCACTCCTACTTACCTGACAATCCCAGTTTTACGTATAACCAAGAATTGGAGGGAAAAGTAAGAAAGATAGTAGGGTAAAGAGATGCAAACTAGAATGTCTGCTAAGAACAAAATGGGCGAGTTCCTTGATTCTCAACATCAAAAAAGAAAGGATTTTATCAGGTTTTCTTTATGGTGGTGATGATAGTCACCAATTCATTGCTGTTGGGAACTAATATCCAAGCTGTGGAGTCTACCAAAAAAATGGGTGGGACAAAAAAAAGGAAAAGGAAGGCACCTATTTACCAGGAACCACAGTCTAAAGAAATTTTCTGCCACAAGCTGCCTCCGCTGAGGCAAAAAACATCAAATAATAAAATGCAGCCTTGCAAATTTGATCTACTGATGCCCCATTCTTGAAAGCTAAAGAAGTAGACACAAAACAAGCCAAATGAGTTGTACTACGTAAAGACATCGACTGTCCCGCCTCCAAGTAAGCTCTGAGAATTAGACGCCTTAACCATGAAGCTACAGTAACAGAACTTGCCTTCTGACCCTTACATTCACCTGAAAACTGGAAGACTGACAAACGTCTTTAGTATCCAATAGACATAAATTGCAATGCCCAGTACAGCTCTAGATTATGTAATAATCACTCTGTTTAAGATTTTGAATTAGGACCTAGGTTCAAATAGTTGCAATACCCCTTAGAACTAAGTTTAAATTCCATGGAGGATAAAGGGCTCGATAACAGCTCTAATTCTAACCAAAGCCTGAACAAATGTTTGAATATCTAAAAGACAAGTAAGCTTCCTGTATAATAAAACTAAAGGTGCTGTATGATAGACCCTTTGCTGAAGACATCCTGAAGAAACTGTAAGATTCAGGGAATCTAAGCAGAATATCATATATAACCCCTGAGCTGAACACAAAGATACACTTATCAAACCTATGGGAAATCTTTCTAGTGACAGGCTTGTGAGCCTGAATCAAAATATCCACTACAAAAAGTCAAAGAAACCACCTTGGGGAAAGAACTAAGTGTTCAATCTCCAAGCTGATGGAATATTTTAATTAAAGAAAAGGTCCTTGAGATAACAGATCTAAACACTGAGAGAGATGCCACAAAAGAGTGCTGTTTAAATATACAAGACATAACCGATTTTGTATAGTGTTTTGCTAGTATGTGGGACTGATATTTACATATTTTCACTGTAAGAGCAATACAATTGTGGAACTCATTACCAGATGATGTAGTGAATGCCAATACCATAGATACATTTAAAATGGTTTGGATACATCTATGACTAGAAACCGAATTCAAGGTTAAGATTGTGTGCGTTAAATGGGTCACCTTTTAATGGGCTTAATTTAAGCTCAACTGGAGCTTTTTTGTAAGTATATTAAGATTTGTATAGGTTGAACTTGATGGACTTCTGTCTTTTTTTCAACCTCATCTACTATGTTACTATGTTACATATATATAATAAACATATGGATACTATCCAAGGGAAATCTGAAATCAAAACCGCAATATTGATTTAGCAAACTCGTTATCAAAATCTTTCGTTTTATTTCATACTCACATTTGAAGCTTATTAAGAACAGTATTGTCATCTTTAGGAAATGGGTATCTCTTTGCAATTGTCTTGGCATGATTGGGAGATAAATATTTCCATTTTGTCATTTAAGTTTAAAACCACAATCTTATAGTAATGAAGCAAAGAGAAATCCAGTTATGTACAGTGAGACTGAGGTTTTGAAATTATGTCTTTACAGTGAGGTTTTAAAAGCGGTATGTTCAGTGAGTTCTGCAACTATGGACTATATTTAAATAGCAACAATAGTACACTATACAGCATGTGAACTGCGAAAAAAATCATGTTAAAGAAAATGAGACTATTTGTGGCCATATTGTACAAAAAAATATATATATTTTCTGCACTGTTCTTGTTTTTAGATGAAAATGTTGCTAAACTGAGAAAAGTAGTTTTTTACAATCAATGATGGTAAATACTTAATATAAAATACCCAAACTGAGTATAATATAGGGGCGCTATCATATAGAGTATGCAGTAAATATAACTCTAATGGTGTCACCAGATGGTAGTGTAAAATTAATACATATATATACAATATAATGGTTCACCACAGATAGAGTTAAACAAATATATATAGTAACCTATAAATTAATATAGCAGGGTTATTTACACACATATATATATGAGTACAAAAAGTCCCAAATACACAAAATCGTCACAAGAGTATCCAAGGTGAGGTTATATATTGGATCAGCCAATCGGATTGAACTTGATTCTGATTGGCTGATTCCATCAGCCAATCAGAATATTCCTACCTTAATTCCGATTGGCTGATAGAATCCTATCAGCCAATCGGAATTCGAGGGACGCCATCTTGGATGACATCATTTAAAGGAACCGTCATTCGTCGAGTAGGCGTCGGGAGAAGAGGATGTTCCGCGTCGGATGGAAGATGATGGCTCCCGAAGAAAGAAGATTGAAGATGCCGTTGATAGAAGACTTCAGCCGGATCATGGACCTCTTCAGCTCCTGCTTGGATGAAGACTTCAGCTGGATCATGGACCTCTTCAGCTCCCGCTTGGATGATGACTTCAGCCGGATCATGGACCTCTTCAGCCCCCCGCTTGGGCTTGGATCAGGACATCGGAGGAGCTCTTCTGGATCGATCGGTGAACCTGGTATGGTGAAGATAAGGTAGGAAGATCTTCAGGGGCTTAGTGTTAAGTTTATTTAAGGGGGGTTTGGGTTAGATTAGGGGTATGTGGGTGGTGGGTTGTAATGTTGGGGGGGGGGTATTGTATGTGTTTTTTTTACAGGCAAAAGAGCTGAATTCTTTGGGGCATGCCCCGCAAAGGGCCCTGTTCAGGGCTGGTAAGGTAAAAGAGATTTGAACTTTAGTAATTTAGAATAGGGTAGGGCATTTTTTTATTTTGGGGGTCTTTGTTATTTTATTAGGGGGCTTAGAGTAGGTGTAATTAGTTTAAAATTGTTGTAATATTTTTCTGATGTTTGTAAATATTTTTTTATTTTTTGTAACTTAGTTCTTTTTTATTTTTTGTACTTTAGTTAGTTTATTTCATTGTATTTATTTGTAGATATTGTATTTAATTAATGTATTGATAGTGTAGTGTTAGGTTTAATTGTAGGTAATTGTAGGTATTTTATTTAATTAATTTATTGATAGTGTAGTGTTAGGTTTAATTGTAACTTAGGTTAGGATTTATTTTACAGGTAATTTTGTAATTATTTTAACTATTTTAGCTATTGTACCTGGTTAAAATAAATACAAAGTTACCTGTAAAATAAATATAAATCCTAAAATAGCTATAATATAAATATAATTTATATTGTAGCTATATTAGGATTTATTTTACAGGTAAGTATTTAGTTTTAAATAGGAATAATTTATTTAATAAGAGTTAATTAATTTCGTTAGATGTAAATTATATTTAATTTAGGGGGGTGTTAGGGTTAGACTTAGCTTTAGGGGTTAATACATTTATTAGAATAGCGGTGAGCTCCAGTCGGCAGATTAGGGGTTAATGTTTGAAGTTAGGTGTCGGCGATGTTAGGGAGGGCAGATTAGGGGTTAATACTATTTATTATAGGGTTAGTGAGGCAGATTAGGGGTTAATAACTTTATTATAATAGCGGTGCGGTCCGGTCGGCAGATTAGGGGTTAATAAGTGTAGGCAGGTGGAGGCGACGTTGTGGGGGGCAGATTAGGGGTTAATAAATATAATATAGGGGTCGGCGGTGTTAGGGGCAGCAGATTAGGGGTACATAGGGATAATGTAAGTAGCGGCGGTTTACGGAGCGGCAGATTAGGGGTTACAAATAATATACAGGGGTCAGCGATAGCGGGGGCGGCAGAGTAGGGGTTAATAAGTGTAAGGTTAGGGGTGTTTAGACTCGGGGTACATGTTAGAGTGTTAGGTGCAGACGTAGGAAGTGTTTCCCCATAGCAAACAATGGGGCTGCGTTAGGAGCTTAGCGCGGCTTTTTTGCAGGTGTTAGGTTTTTTTTCAGCTCAAACAGCCCCATTGTTTTCTATGAGGGAATCGTGCACGAGCACGTTTTTGAGGCTGGCCGCGTCCGTAAGCATCTCTGGTATCGAGAGTTGCAGTGGCGTTAAATATGCTGTACGCTCCTTTTTTGGAGCCTAACGCAGCCATTCTGTGGACTCTCAATACCAGAGTTATTTTAAAGGTGCAGCCAGAAAAAAGCCAGCTTAGCTACGCGGGTCGTTACCGACAAAACTCTAAATCTAGCCGTTAGAAAATACAAAAAGCAAACACATTGTGGGGTTGATTCCAACCTTTCTGAGATTGGCTTCTAATAACCCTTTTGGACAATATGGGGAGCATGGTTTTTGAGTGATTACAATCCAAATAGATTTGGAAAAAGCCCACAACCACAAATGAGTTATAAATAGAACAGTTCCATAAAAGGTGTTTTTGGTTGTTAAGTCCCGGACTGAAACTTGGAATCCAAATGGAACTGACATATATAATGGACCTTTCCCACCACTTAAGTTTTTTTTAAATTAACGGCTTTGTACAGTGTGTCGGGTAAATAATAATTTACACGTGTGAGATTAACCTATTGTAATCCAAGTCCATACTAATTAGAATATGAATGCCATGGGGGCGAAGCCAGCGCTCAAATGAGATGGCTGCACAAGTGTGAGCTCCGTTAGAGAAAGTGAGCTACTCAAAGGATTCCCGATGTTGGGGCTAAGTAATTTGGCCTGAAATGGATCGTTTGGGCATGCAATAACATATAGAATTGATGACCGGAGTTACTAAGCTGGGTGCCCAACACTGAGCATTATATCGCCCAGAGCGGAAACGCTGTGTAACCGCTAACAACTGCCTGTTACTACGATAGGCCGTAGAGGCACCTGGCGACTGGCAAAACCTGCAGCGCATAGACCCGCAGAGATACAGCGGAGAGACGGCTGCGTTTTGGTAAAGTTCCAGACGATTTCACATAAAAACTACCTCCCAAAGTTTGCCCGTAACCATTGCGGAAATGGAGGACGCAGCGCATACATCCCATCACAGTGAGTAAACCCATAAGTGGGAGATTTTTATACATGCTGATTATGGATGAAGGCGAGAAATCTAAGCTGTATTTGAATAAGTTGTCCTTACATGACATGCCAAGCCACGTTATTGACTTTTGAATATAAAAAGGCACAGGAGTAGCCACGTGGCCCAAGCTTTCATACGCAACATTTTAACGGTGCAAGGTGGAAGCGCTTTATAATTACAAGGTTCACTCTCCGCTTATAAGGCAAAAGGAGGACATAACTATAAGCTGTCTTTACATTTTTATCAATGTGAATGTTACTATGAAAGAGACTCTTTTGTACTGTGTGGTTTTATACTGGGATATCTGACCATTATAAAGAAATGTGCTCAGCGCTCAGTGGCTTGGTCCTGTAACTTGCATATTTACAACATATCTTCTACAACAGAATATGCCATAGTGGATCCTAACACTGGTGAAGGTTGAAATTTTAAGATTTATTGCTGGCTGCAGTAACAAAATTAATTATCTACATTCAATGTCTTGTGTTTGAAGTTAAAAAAGTCTGCTAGAAGGAGAAGGCGGATTGAATAATATAAAGGGCCCCTGCAGGGTGTGTGTAGGTGGCTGAATTCCGTTGGCAATTGGAACTGAGTGATCCGAAAAGGTTATTTTACTGCACACTGAAGAGATTAATTGCCATGTCACCCAAAAAAGGCAACAAGGGAGAGAATCCTGTCAAAAAAAAAAAAAAAATGTGACACCATCAGTGAACAAATTCTTTAAATGCCTTGAATCGTCACAAGGGCCCACTCAGCTGGATTTAGAGTCTAGAGCAGGGCAAGAATCCACATCATCAGACTCAGAACCTGAAAGCCCACATCAAGCTGTAACAGTACCTAAGGCACTTCTAGATTCGTTGCCCTCAAAAAAAGACTTTTCTACTCTAATACAACAGGTCAGAGAGTGTATCCGCAAAGAGATTGCAGATATTAAGAAAGACCTCACTGAAGTGGGAGACAGAGTGGTAAAGCTGGAAGAGTCTACAGCAGCCCAACACATAGTGGTTTTCAATTTCTCAAACAAATTCTCCCAACAAGATGCTACAATTCTTCAACTAGAAAACAAAATAGATGATTTGGAGAATAGGAGCCACAGACACAATATCAGGATGAGAGGGATACCAGAAGAGGTGTCCCCCCAGGACTTGGAACCATATGTGCAAAGTCTACTCGCCTTTTTGTCTGATGAGGGAGATGACTCCTCTTTTGCTCTAGATAGAGTACACAGGGCATTGAGAGCAAAACCCTCAGAGAATCAACCCCCATGAGATGTCATTGTGAAAGTTACCAGCTATCCAATCAAGGAAACACTGATGAAGAAGGCTAGATTGAAACACCGATCAAATTTAAAGGATCAGAGCTGCAACTGTTTGAAGATCTGTCTACAAGAAAACTCCAAAACAGAAGAGATATGTGGCCCCTAACAAATATGTTGCGCCAACTGAACATTCTTTACAGATGGGGCCATCCTTTTAATTTACAGATACAGTGGAAAGGCAGGCGTCTTACATGCAACAACCCAGATGACATCCCATCAGTTTGTAAGGAACTTCACTTGGAACCACCTCCATCGACAGATATCATCAGGCCACAAATGAAAAGACCTCTGCAAAAGGACCTACCTCTACCTCAAAGGCCAGAATGGCAAAAAGTTTCATCAAAAAAGAACAATAAACCTCCTAAACCATATGCGAGAGAGACAGTCACAAGGGACTCTACCTGAACTGGACTCCTGTATGTTTGTTTTCCTCTCTTCCCTTTTTCTTTTTCAGGCAGTTCTGATGCTGTGACCTAGTGAATGTATTAGAGAGGGCTGTCCCTCTTCCTTGCTTAAACTGGAGGAGGAGACTCCTCAACATAGTTCAGGTTGAGAATACAGAGAGGGCGAGACACCGTTCTCAACATCCGTGGTTGGTAAGAGGTTAGGACTTTGTTTCTCCCAGACGTAAGTAGCACATTGGGATATAACTCAGTTTAAGTTTATTATTTTATGTAGCTCCTAAAGTATGTTCACCCCCCAAGAAATTTGAAGCTTTATGCTTCTGTGTTATTGTAATGTTATTGTTCTATATTTTTCGTCTTTATTTTTCCTAGGGTGTGTCCACAAAGGCCTATCTGACAAGCTATACCTATTATACAGAGAGGGTAAGTTAATTTACACAATTTAATGTCAAATGACAAAAGTGGTCCGCAACTACGTATAGTCACCCAGAATGTTCAAGGGTTTAACTGCCCGAATAAAAGGTCTATGGCATTAAGAGATATTTACAAGAGAGGAGGGCAGATTATCCTTCTGCAGGAAACCCACTTCAAAGCAGATAGCGTCCCATAATATTTATCTTCACAATATACACAACATTTTCATAGCACTAACAATAAAAAAAAAACTAATGGAGTGAGTATTCTTTTACATAAGTCCATTCCCTTTAAAGCGTTGCAAATAAATAAGGACAAAGAAGGTAGATATCTAGGAGTCATGGGATTGATGTACGGCAAGCCAGTCACTATAGTTTATTTGTACGCCCCTAATAGACGTCAGGCAGCTTTTATTAATAAAATTAGTGCAAAAATTTTAGAAATCATGAAGGGTCCTCTCATAGTAGGGGGGGACTTAAATACCCCACTAGATCTGAGAGTAGATTGCTCAAGCGCTAAAACCAGTGTACCGCAGAAAGTCCTACAATCATTATGGAGGAATTTCAAGTCCTTAGCTTTGCATGATGCCTGGAGATATTTACACCCAGATAAAAGGGACTTTACCTTTTTCTCTCACCCACATAACGTCCACTCGAGGTTAGATTATATATTAGTAGACCATAGTTCTCTTTATTACATTACACAGTGCCATATAAAACATACTACTTGGTCTGACCATTCTATGGTGGAATGTCTACTGAGATGGCCGTCCATGCCTACTAGGGCCTTCTGCTGGAAATTGGAAGACGCTTTATTATTGGACCCTAAAAATTTAGAGAATTATACTAACTACCTAGACACATATTTTACAATAAACACAAAAGATACTGCTCCAGATATGCTGTGGGAAGCGCATAAAGAGTACATAAGAGGAGAATTTATAAAAACCAGAGCAGTTAGACAAAGGGAAAGCAGGAAAGCATACTCGAATTTGGCCAGGGAAATCTCAGAACTAGACTTTTTGGTAAAAGTGAATCCCGAAAATAACCACCAACAACAACTGCTTGCTGAAAAAAGGAATAAACTAAATGAGCTATTACTCATTGAAACCCAAAGAAAGCAACTGTTTTTAAAACAGAGGTTTTATGGGGAGGGCAACAAGTCAGGGAAGCTTTTAGCGAAAGCATTGAAGAAACAACAGTTGCAGTCCTACATACACTCACTAGACTCACCTTCAGGTAGGTGGGTGGAAGATACGGTGGGCATAGCTAAGCTTTTTCATGACTTCTATCATAGACTTTACAATATCTATCCTGACAGGCCATCTAATTTGCATAAAACTGCTTGTGATAATTATTTGCAAAATATAGATCTCCCACATATTTCAGAAGAGGAAGAGACTATGTTAGAATCACCTATAAGTGTTGAGGAAGTTATGGCAGCTATAGTAGATATTAAACCAAACAAGGCACCTGGCCCTGATGGCTTTACAGCACTCTACTACAAAACATTTAAGACCCAATTGAGCCCCTACCTAGCGGCTCTATTCTCTCACATAGCCAGTGGCCAGGCATTTCCTGACACTATGCTCCAGGCGCATATAACAATACAGATAAATAAAGTAGGGAGGGAATTCAATACTATATATATAGACCCCAAAATAATTAACAATAAATATATAGTGTATAATAGGGTAATCTAACCCATATACTTCTAAATTAGCTAGTTGAAATATAGTGGGGGGTGCTCATTATCTGGGTAACTAGATAGAAAAAACAAAAAAGTAGTGGATAAACCAGAGCACTCTTATATATCAATGAATAAGAATGTAGAACAGTGAGGTAATATGCATTGGGTATGAAATAAAACTTAACATTTAATTGTGTAATTTAAAAAGGTAGTAATAACTACCTGTGTGGTGTATTAAAAGACTGTATTGTGGTACAGTAGAGCTAGCAAGCCTAGGAAAGTATCCTTAAAGACGTAGCTGCATACAATGTAACCATAAATAAACTATATAGAAAGGAGGAAGATAGTCTGCTGCAAAAACACCATAATATGCTCACGGATTGCACTGAAAACTAAATCTAGAAAGAGCCCCACAACAATTATACTAAGCTAGTGCAATGCTGGAGCGGTGTGTATTGCAGCAGAAATTCCAATACAACAATTAGGATAAGGTACAGAGTATAGCGCTAAGAATGTCTGTAAGGCTGCAGAGCTCTAAATTAAGCGCCTGATGCGCATTTCACAATATGCTGGCTTTTTCAAAGGCATATAACAATACTTCTGAAACCTGGAAAGCCAGCTTCTGTGCCAGCAAATTTTCGGCCAATATCCCTGCTAAATGTAGACATTAAAATTTATGCAAAAATCCTAGCTGGAAGATTAAATAAGTTATTACCGAGCCTTCTAGATGGAGACCAGGTGGGGTTTGTACAAAATAGAGAAGCCATAGATAATATAAGTAAAGTTATTACACTTATAGACTATATTAAATCAGTAGGGATTCCGTCGGTCTTTCTGTCGACAGATGCTGAGAAAGCATTGGACAGATTAGACTGGACCTTTCAACACTCCACTTTAACCAAATTCGGCCTACCTCTCAAATTTATTTCCCAAGTTTTTGCGTTATATTCTAACCCCTCAGCTCAAATTAGAGTAAATGGATATTTGTCTGAAGCATTTGAGATTCGCAATGGTTCAAGGCAGGGGTGCCCATTGTCGCCCCTGCTCTTTGTTTTATCCTTGGCACCCCTAGCAGCTAAACTGTGAAACAACCCCAATATAAAAGGAATAGATGTCCTAGATCACTCGTATAAATTGGCTATGTTTGCCGACGATGTTTTGATGACATTATTCTCCCCCGTAGAATCCTTACGTCATGTCCAGAAAGAACTCCGTGCATATGGAGCAGTGTCAAATTTTTTGATTAATCCTTCTAAATCAGAACTTTACCCAATAAATATTCCCATGTACTAGCTGAGATAAGAGAACAATGTCCATTTAAAATTAACATTAAAGCCTTGAAATACTTAGGAGTGTACTTGTCTTCGGACGATGAAAAATTACGTAGCCTAAATTATGGGAAACTTCTAGATGAATTCCAACTTTTAACTTCTAGATGGATGCCTAAACAGAATATATCATGGCTAGGGAGAATTTCAGCAGCAAAAATGACTCTCTTACCGAAAGCACTCTATATAATGCAGGCCCTTCCGATTTCTGGGGTATCCAAATACATTAAAAAAATTACAAAAGGTGCTAAATTCATACATCTGGCAAGGGAAAAAAAAACAGAATGTCACAACACACTATATATACTCCTAGGGAAGGTGGTGGCCTGGGAGTCCCTAATCTAAATTGGTACAAATCAGCCATATCCCTGAGCAGAGTAGTAGACTAGGTTGGTCAAGGTAAACATGCCTTTAAAAAAATAACAATCTTGGAATCACAACTATTAAAAGTAACACATATGGGGGGGTTATGCTGGACACCCATAGAACTGGTTAAAATTAAAGAAGGAAAACCCTATACCATATTCAATAAAACCTGGAATACTCTGAAGTCTCTTAGGGACAAGTTTCCTGGCTTGTCTACACCTTACTCGCCTCTAACTACACTTACAGATAACAAAGACATTGGAGCAAAATGTCTTCTGGCTAGCTCCTCTTCTGGGAAAATAAGTGAGTTTCATGAATTGATTCCTATTTGTGCTTTGGTGGAAAAGGGGAAGATTAGTGATAGACAAAAAATACTAGACCAGGGATTTGAAGGATTTACCAACTGGTTTAGCCTACATCAAGTCAGACATTATATTTCAACCCAGACATAGAAATAATTTCTTTCGTAAACTTACAGCTTTTGAAGAATTATGTTTAAGGGGTAAAACAGTAACAAAGGGCATTATGTCCTCAATATACCAACAACTTCTGTTGGTAAACCTACCAGATAAACCGGCTTATGTCCGGAAGTGGGAGGAAGAGCTGACGGTACAAATCAATCCTAACAATGGAAAAAATGGGCTATGTATACAGCTAGATCTGCACGCTCGAAATTTCAAGGCAGTGGGCACACCCTTTGGTTTTGTTCTTATTTGTTAAAATGTTATAAGTTTTGATTTGTTTTATATGTTGTATTGTCTGACAATATGTAAACCTCAGCTTGTTAAAGATAATTAATAAGGGTCTGTAGACAATCAAGATACTCCTTTGCTATGCAGCTTCTGGACTCTGCTGGACTTTTTTCATGCAAGGAGTGGGAACCAGACTGCTTTTATGTAAGATACGAAATTCTTGAACAAAGCTCTGTTGGTTGATTGGAACCATCCTCACATATTGTATAGTTTGATGATAATGTTATCCTACCTCTTATCATTGTAGAAGCTGTTAAGCATGTGTACAGTCGCTGATATTCTATTGTATGATTGTCTATATTTCATATAAAAATAACATATAAAAAAAAAAAAAAAGAATATGAATGCCATTTGTATATAGCATGATGGATATACTGGCCAGGTTTAGTCAATGAATATATTGACACTTTTAGTATTTTAAAAGTACGTTTTTTTATTATTTCCAGTTATTGAGGAAGCACTGTTTTCCGGTCTGACATCACTGGGCTTTCAAATGGGTTTGTGCCTTTGTTTCTAGGATTTCAATAATGTAGAAGAAAATACTGGAAAATTGTTTGTTGTGAACAGGTTTTGTCTTTGCCTTCACAAAATCACAAGTCCATTCAATCCTGTTTGAAATCCAGGTCACAAAAACACAATCCCATTTGAATGCCTGTTTATGAAGCTAACTTTACTGAAGATAAAACTGGCAATTACAACAATTTTAGGGTGAATTAGAAACAAACATTTACAGAATGGGATTGCTGCATGCCAGATGTTGGGGGTGTAAATTTGTTTTCTTACTTTTCCTGACGATCCCCTCAACCTTATAGGTTACCACTTTTATTTTATCCCCTTTTCCTGCCATTCCATTCTAAAATTGTGAGCTTTTCAGTTCCTGTTAAAAATGGAAGTGCCAAACAATGTAATATTCTACACAGCCATTGGCTGCACACTCTAGTAACCTATTTATAACTGCCCCTAATTGGCCACAGCAGAGAAAGTAACCTAAGTTACAAACTTTACACTTATTTTGTCAATATTTAAACAGCTAATTAAACTTTAAAAAATACATCTGCATGTTATTCTCAGACTAATCTTTTCTTTTAATGCATCATTTGATCTAGCATGTATTTAGTGTTTAAAGTCCCTTCAAATACCTATACATTTGTAAATTTACATGTACATATGCAAATGTGTGTGCTGCCCACTGCAGATGGACTTTACAATAGCAATGAATAGAGGATTAGGGAATCTATACAATATATGCAACTGCATCTCTAAAATGTTGTCTGTGGCCATATCAGAGTGTCTAGCACATGTGCAATATAACTGAATTATTCCAAATTGTCTTGGGATACCTGCAAATATGTCAAAAAGGCCAGTATGGTACTCAAAATAGCACTGAACATGTTCCTTTAAGCTTAGCAATGCAAAACATCTGCAGTAAAAAAAAATTTTTAAAAGCAAATATTCGTAGTCAAACCCATTACTGCTTATGTTTTTTGCATTCATTGCTTGACCAATCAGAGCTAAAACATTATACAGTATTTTGTTATTTGTATAGTTTTATTCTCGCACATCTGAATCATTGTCAAATACAACGAATCTATCACACATTGTAAGTGCAAAATAATTCAGGGTTTTACCTGGTGTATCACAATTTTTCTTTGCTATGACATTGATAGTGGTTCCATTCTCAATCTGGAGAAAAAAATATTCAATAAAAATGTAACTATCAACATGTGTTTCATAATTAGTGATATATATTAAAATTTAACTTGAAATCTATTACAAATGTCATGTAGATGTAACATTTTCTAAGAAACCCTATTGACTGGAAGTTTAAAAATAAATCACAAAACCACTATTGTGGTTAAGTAAAAGGTGAGAGATGTCAATGGTGAGGCTATGAAATCAGTTTCAGAACAAAGTTAGGGGCAGCTTAAAGATCTGGCTTTACTTTATATATAAAATAAATGTTTTACCAGTGATATAAACGGATATGGTAGATGACAAGTTGTTGGACTAGGAAGGGCTCAAAGGTGTATATATACTGTATGCGTGTTGAGTATTTATATATGGGTATGTATGTAGCCAATACCAAGGTGACAGGCTCCCTTCCCAAAAAAAGTATCTCTCAATACATATTAAGAGGCCAATTTATCAAAGGTCTTGCTGACCTGATCCGACAGTGCGGATCAGGTCCGCAAGACCTCTCTGAATGCAGAGAGCAATACACTCTACGTATTCAGCATTGCACCAGCAGCTCACAAGAGCTGCTGGTGCAACGCCGCCCCCTGCAGACTTGCAGCCAATCGGCTGCCAGCATGGAGGGGTCAATGAACCCGATCGAGTACGCTGCTTCATAACCGCTGCTTCATAACTGCTGTTTCTTGCGAGTCTGAAGACTCACCAGAAACACGGGCCCTCAATTCATAGTAGAAAATTAAAGACAATATACACATAGTTATAAGACTTCTAAAAGTGTCAAGTATATAATAATAGTGTCTATTAGACACATACAAAAACACCAATGGCCATTGGATACTGATTAAATATCACCTATAGGAGCTCAGTGTCCTTAAGGTCATTAAAGATCTATATACACAGACTTGTTTCACACTGTCAGTATGATTCCATAAGGTGATTAGTGTCACAGTCTCCAAACCATTATTCAGCTATAATGCTTAAAGGGCCATAATACCCAAATGTTGAAACACTTGAAAGTGATGCAGCATAGCTGTAAAAAGCTGACTAGAAAATATCACCTGAACATCTCTATGTAAAAAAGAAAGATATTTTACCTCAAAAGTTCCTCAGTATCCACCTCCCATTGTAAAGGATTTCTAAGCAGCATTTTAGTGTGTTTGTCCTGGGACATCTGAAGGGACTAGCATCGTGCACTCTCATATTATTTCACCAATCAGGTAAAGGAAGCTTACTATGAAATCTCATGAGAGTTAAGTCAAATCTCATGAGATCACAGTAAGAGTTCATGACCTCAGCACTGCTGATGCTGATTGGCTGCTGTTCATTTCTTCATTTTTTTTAATTTTTTTACCTGCAGCTGGGAGCAGTTGAGTATAACTTTTTACACAGAACTTACTCTGCTGAGCTGAGGAGATTATGAGGTAAAATATCTTCCTTTTTTACATAGAGATGCTCAGGTGATATTTTCCTGTAAGCTTTTTAGAGTAATACTGCATCAGTTTCAAGTGATTTAGCATATGAGTATTATGTCCCTTTAAGTCAGTGCTGAAAAAAGGCAAGCAAACGGTCGTAAGTAGCACAAAAGCAGTTCAAGTGATTATTGCTGTAACAAGAGCAGTTCATGCATATGTAGCCTCAATGAAGCAGGGTATGTCAGTGTGTAGTTTAGTGCAAGCGAAGCGGGTAAAACTTTGCAGTTCATATAACAGCATTAAGGACAACACGTCAGTGAAATACTTCCGTCAATGAGATATACTGTGTCAGGTCGAATGTACATACAACCCCGTCTCTGCGGGTACTACCTACTGAGGGCCGTGCCCTCGCTCAAGGGACCCTTGACCATGGGGTGCAAGTTAACAGCAGTTGAATTTCTCACCAATCTTCACCGCAGATCCACACCGCTGCAGTGTCACTTTCTCCATGTGTCCAATTTGTTTGTCAAGACCGTTTTTGTCAGTAACATACCTCGCTTCAGTTGTATCCTCCTGCAGGCTTCATGTGTACAATGCGAGACTGTGATCCTTTAAAGGTCAGAGGTGTGCTGGAATAGCTCGGTCGGCCTAACCGAGCTTGTTGAACAAACAGTGCAGATACACAACACGTGTTTCGCAGCTGGGAGAATTCTATGTGGCTTTCTCAAACGTAACTTCTCATTGGTGGTTCTTCCTCCCGGGAATTTAAGCTGATTCAAAAGTTCCTTGTGCAGTAACTTCCTGTCTAGTCAGACACTATTGTAAAGGTGGTATTTTTTGTTACCATATTATATACAACTGAAGCGAGGTATGTTACTGAGGAGAAGGGTCTTGGCAAACAAATTGGACACACGGAGAAAGTGACACTGCAGCGGTGTGGATCCGCTGTGAAGATTGGTGAGAAATTCAACTGCTGTTTACTTGCACCCCATGGTCAAGGGTCCCTTGGGCGAGGGCACGGCCCTCAGTAGGTAGTACCCGCAGAGACGGGGGATGTATGTACATTCGACCTGACACAGTATATCTCATTGACGGAAGTATTTCACTGACGTGTTGTCCTTAATGCTGTTATATGAACTACAAACTTTAACCCACTTCGCTTGCACTAAACTACACGCTGATATACCCTGCTTTATTGAGGCTACATATGCATGAACTGCTCTCGTTACAGCAATAATCACTTGAACTGCTTAACTGTTTTTGTGCTACTTACGAACTTTTGTTTGCCTTTTTTCAGCACTGATTTAAGGATTAGAGCTGAATAATGGTTTGGAGACTGTGACACTAATCACCTTATGGAATCATACTAACAGTGTGAAACAAGTCTGTGTATATGGCCTTAAGGTGATAGGCAATATTTAATCAGTTTCCAATGGTCATTGGTGTTTTTCTATGTGTTTAATAGACACTATTCTTATATACTTGCCATTTTTAGAAGTCTTATAACTATGTGTATATTGTCTCTAATTTTCTACTATGAATTAAATGTGTTTAATTGCATATTTAATATGTATTGAGAGATACTTTTTTTGGGAAGGGAGGCTGTCACCTTGGGATTGGCCACTACCACACACATTACCTTGAGGTTTACATCTTTCAATTATAGATTTATTTTTCTATGTGTAAGTAGGACATACTTTTCTTTATCTGGTCTATTTTCTTTTCTTCTGACTTTTTCTTCATTAATTTTTGCACACACACACACACACATATATATATATATATATATATATACACATAATGTATATATGCATATATATATATATATATATATATATATATATATATATATATATATAGTGAAGATTGGAGTAGCCGTGTTAGTCCAGTAGATAAGATGCTCAAAAATCAAAGTTTTGCAGTATGTTAGTCCAATAAAAAAGGTATCACTGCATACTGCAATACTATATATATATATATATATATATATATATATATATATATATATATATATATACCCACACATACATATACATCTTTATAGCCCACCATATTATCATATACCATATCCCTTTAACTGTATGTTTAAATATTGATTTTATTAATAAACCTGTATGTAATTTCCATTATCTTACCTTGTAATGTTCAATGGTATTTAACTTTATTATACCACCCTCCATGACAACAGAGGAAGCATCCACGTCTAGGAGATCCGTGTATTGCTGACCATGATGAAACACTGAGCAAAAAATAAACGCGCATTTGTTATGTTTGTTATTAACAAATATTTAATTTTCTTTAGCTCATTGACTTTTTCAGCCTGTTTCATTTATCTTCAAAGGCATCAACCTGAACTTCTTAAGAGGTACTAAATAATTCCTATTTAAACTAAATACATACTTACTGGTGAAATAAAACTCTTTTTCTGCCCAAGCCCTAATCTAAAAATAAAAACCCACTCCAAAACAAAAAAAATACATTACACAAAATAACAAACAATTTATCAAAAATAATAAAAATTATTCCTATTCTAATACCCATTTAAAAAAAAAAAACACCCCAAAATAAAAAACCTAATCTAGAATAAATTACCAATAGCCCTTAAAAGGGTGTTTTGTAGGGCATTGCCCTAAGTTAAACAGCTCTTTTACCTGAATTTATTTTTTACAAAGACCCACTAACATTACAAACCCCCACCCCCCCAAACCCACAAAAAAAATCTAAAAAAACTAATCTACCCATTGCCCTTAAGATGGGCATTGCCCTGAAAAAGGGCATTTAGCTCTTTTGCTGCCCAAATCCTAATCTAAAAAAAAAATCAACCAAAAAACCCTTAAAAAACCCTAACACTAACCCCTGACGATCCACTTACAGTTTTTGAAGTTCCACTTGAACGATCTTCATCCAGGCGGCGAGAAGTCTTCATCCAGGTGGCCTCTTCTATCTTCATCTATGCGGCGAGAAGTCTTCAACCAGACAACCTTTTCTATCTTCATCCAGGCGGCGAAGTCCTCATACAGGCGGCGAGAAGTCTTCATCCAGGTGGCCTCTTCTATCTTCATCCAGGCGGCATCCAGGGCAATGGGTAAATTAGTTTTTTTCGAATTAGGTTTTTTATTTTGGGGGGTTGGTTGGGTGGTGGGTTTTACTGTTGGGGGGGGTCTTTGTATGTTTTTCAGGGTAAAGAGCGGATATCTTTGGGGCAATGTCCCACAAAAGGCCCTATTTGTAGTTTATTGTAGGCTAGTTTTTTTTTTTTTTTTTGGGTGGGCTTTTTTATTTTTATAGGGCTATTAGATTAGGCATAATTATTTTTTATTGTGGATAATTTCATTTGTTATTTTTCGTCATTTAGTGTTTATTTTTTGTAATTTAGTATTTTTTATTTTTTTGTAATTAGATACTTTGTAATTTTTATAGTAGTGCTATGATTTTTTTATTGTGTAGTTTAGTTTTTTTTAATTGGTAGTTAAATTTTAGTTTAATATTTATATTAGTTTAATTGTTAGTTTAAATTTAGTTCTTTTAATTTGACAGGTAAGTTTTAATTTAATTTAAGATAGGGAAATTGTCATTTTAATATTAGGGGGTGTTAGGGTTACGTTAGGTTTAGGGTTATGGTTAGGTCTAGGGGTTACTAGTTTAATTTAGTTAATTGCGATTTTGGGGGCTTTTGGTTTAGGGGTTAATAGTTTACTTTAGAATCTTTAATAGTGGGGGGGCGGAGCCAACTGCAGAGCTGATAGGACGTGTTCTGGTGCAGCTCCTGGGCCCAAGATCTTAATTTAGAGGTCTTTCCACATTTTAAAGTGATCTTCTTAAATCCAGAACCTATATGAATAGACCTAAGAACTGACAACGTATCTCTAGGAACCTTTAGGGGTCCGGAGAGACTGCACCGGCCTGCCACCACAGCTATTCACTATAGAGCTGGGAGAGGGAGCCGCCATCTTGCAGACCCCTAGCTATCTACTCCACTCACAGGCAGCTGTCCACCTCCTATCTATCAAGGGTCCCGACCTATCCTGCACTATGATGACTTTGTATTATTTTTTGGAGGAGTTGAGGTCCCTGCTTGAAGACCACCACGCTAGTCTAGCTGACAAACTGTACGCTGCTCCTCAAAAAGATGGCGGTTGTCGATCTCGGCAGCATAACCTTGCTGAGCCTACCTTCAGTGTACGAGATGGGGGTGACGCTGCGGGGCCCCGGTGCTTTCCCCCTGACTGCAGCACAGCAATGAAGGAACGGACAGGCGATGCATCAAAAGAGCCAGGTCATCCTGTTATTCCAGCGGCCAATGGGGCAGTAAGCACTACCGCAGCTGCGGACATCTTCCCTCGCACCAGTACAACCCCTCCTGCAGCTCCCAATTCAGGCCTGGCTCACGGACATAATAGCGGGTCCCAGAAACTAAGCAGCGCAATTCTAGATATAGCCCGTGTTGCTCCATATACCTCCCTCCACGCCTCAGAACAACAACCACTGACTCCATCACAAGGTGACATATTGCTTTCGCCTAGTAAAGCAAACTTCACCTGTCCTAGCGCAATGAAACCCGGGCATACGACTTCCAATTTGCTTCAAAAGCGTGGAATTGGATAATTTGTCAAAAGCATTACTTCCCTGCAAAGAGCGGATTATTGGGGATGTGTATGTTAGACTGGAAATAGGAACTGAAATGAGAAGCTTGTGGCTTAACTTTGTGATGTTGGAAAAGCGCAGGAGTGGGCTAAGTAGCTGGCTCACTTGTGAGTTTAGCTTCCGACCAGACAACATATAAGGAGCCACATTTATTTTCTGGATAAGCTGCTTGAACTAAACTAGAGAGATAATATGTGACACTAGCTATGCCATCACAGATGTGTAGAATTGTCTCAGAGCCTTTTTATAGTACAGCCTAGCAACCTGTTGTTTGGTCCTCAGTATTGTCCCCAGGACTATGTTGCTACACTTATCGCATCTGGACACGGACACACTATTTTGCAGTTTGTTTTTTTTTATGCATCTTAAATACCATTGTATTCTGTTGACACGCTGGACTCTGTTTTATTATATACTAGTTAAATTATTCTGTGTGATGACAACGATATCTGTAAGCTCTGGTAGTGAATAGGGATGAGAAGGATTCTCTAGCACAGGGCAGCTCCATTTAATTTACACAGCTCAGTTTTATGTTTAAATTGTTTATAGCTTATCTACACCCACTGGGGAGTTAATGGAAATTAAATGTAATGCTTTTCCTACACACCTCTGTACATATTTCAATGGGGCTAGATTATCACCCCAGATACTACTATATTAGGGTGCAATATTGACAATTTAACTTCTAAGCTCCACAAAATTGTCTGCCCCCTTTTGTTTATTATTCTGTATTTACAGGCTCCTCATTGTTTCCTTGCACCTACCATGATATAAATAGAATTTCAATATTTCATCACATAATCCTTCTATGTCTGTAGGTTTTCTTTTTTACATATCTTATATATATGCATGGAGTTTAGGTGAAGTTTGTGCACATGACATCTCGCTGCCAGTGGCCAGGGCAGTGTGATACCTATATTTTACAACTATGTAGCTCCATAGCATAGTTTCGGACATAGTTCTGCACCATAATGCAGATTAATGTACATAAGTAATGTTCTTATTTTTTTTTACTTTATGTTTATGTTCTAGTCATGTTCCCAGCATTCTCTCTACAATTGTGTATAACCACGGCAAACACATGTGACTTCTATATTAACTATATCTGAACATATATGTCGGAGTGCTGTAATCATACTACCTACTATTACCTATACTATGTGCAAATTTCCGTTACTCCAGGATGACTTGTTTTCTGATGCAGGCTGGACCTGCACTTGTATTTAACTATACAATTTCTCGCCCTTTCATTTAATACTAGAGTTGCAATACCCCCGTTATCTGCACCATATTAGACTCTTAGGTCTCAGTACACGGAATGTAGCCTTCGCCCATGCCCAGTTAGTTTCCCACATAGATATAATACTATGCTTTATTGTAACCTGTCTATTCTAAGTTAAGATGCAGTGGTTTATCTCACCCTTTTTTAGCAATGTGCGACTCTCCGTCATACCTCTTTTAATCTACTTAAATTCCCACCTCCCCCCCCCATAGTCTCATACAATATACCTCCTACAGGAGGGTTCACTATGCGGTTTTTCTAGTTTGTACCACACCCTTTCTACTATCTTCATATGTTCATCTTGCAGTGCACCATAAAATTGTCCATAGTTCCCCTTCATGGAATAACAAGATTGTTTAACATTAGCATTACTAATAACTTGTTCACAGCTATTGCATTTAACGCAACTTATAATATACTTAGGAAAACAATTCCTCTTCCATGGTTTCTTTAACCTTGCGGGGTCTATGAATAGCTCCACCTGTTATTCGAGGAAATCATATTTGTTTAAAAAAAAAAAGAGGTACTTCCTTTATATTGTACTATTTTATTTTTGCCGTTTCACACTCCTCGCTATTAAGTGTTGTAATTGTCTTTACATGTGAATCCCAGGCAAATTGTTGTTCCTACCTTGATGTACTTGACTATATTATTGTATTGCACCTGTTGAATACCTCAATAAAAAATTCATTTTAAAAAAAAAAAAAAGAATATTTAATAGTGGGGGGCTTGTGGTTTAGGGGTTAAAAGGTTTATTATAGTGGTGGCGGTGTAGGGCTTAATAACTTTAGTACAGTGGGGGCGATGTGGGCGGACGGCAGATTAGGGGTTAATAATATTTAAATAGTGTTTGTGATGCGGGAGGGCGGCGGTTTAGGGGTTAACTTTATTATAGTGGTGATAATGTCGGGAAGCGGCAAGATAGGGGTTAATAATTATTTTTAGTTGCGGCGATAGTGGGGGCCAGATTAGGGGTTAATAGGTTTTTTTATAGCATTTGCGATGCGAGAGGGCCTCGGTTTAGGGGTTAATAGGTAGTTTATGGGTGTTTAGTGCACTTTGTAACTTTAATTATGAGTTTTATGTTACAGTTTTGTAGCGTAAAACTCATAACTACTGCTTTTAGATTGCAGAACGGATCGTATCGGTATAGGTTGCAACGCAAGCTTTTTAGCCTCTCCTCAAAACGCGTAATGGCAGCGCTATGGAAGTGCCATGAAAAAACATAATTTTTACGTGTGCAGGACTGACGTTGCGGTACAGGCTAAAAGGCTTGCTATACCGACAAGACTTGTAATGGCTGCGGTGCTGTTTTAATGCTGAAATTACCCTTTTTTCAGCGTTAAAACCCGAACGCACAACTCGTAATCTATCTGATAACAGTATTGCTTAGTAGGTGTTTTTTTATAAAGCAGTTTTTGCTTAAATATAAAGGTTTAATAAAACTTGAAAAATGCTGTATTGAAGGATGTTATCGCTGAGAATAGTGGGGATTGTAGTTTCAGATATTGGTATGTATGGTGCTGCGCATATATATATAAAATAGCTGCATAATACTGCAGTTGTAGTTAAATGGGCGCTAAACCCATTTTTTAAATGTAATGATTCAGATAGAACATGCAATTTTAAGCAACTTTCTCATTTACTCCAATTATCAATTTTTCTTCATTCTCTTGCTATCATTATTCAAAAAGTAGGAATGTAAAGCTTAATAGCCGGCTCATTTTTGGTTCTGAACCTGGGTAATGCTTGCTTATTGGTTTGCCAAATGTAGCCACCAATAAGGAAACACTATCCATGGTGCTGAACCTAAAATGGGCTGGCTCAGAAGCTTAACATTCTTGCTTTTTAAATAAAGATAGCAAGAGAACGAAGAAAATTTGATAATAGAAGTAAGAGAGAAAGTTGCTTAAAAAGACATGCTCTACCTGAATCACTAAAGAAAAAAATTGGGTTTAGTGCCTCTTTAACTACAACTGCAGTATTATGCAACAATCCCCACTATTCTCAACTATCACATCCTGCAATACAGTATTTTTTAAGTTGTATTAAACCTTTATATGTAAGCAACAACTGCTTAATAAAAAACACCTTCTAAGTAATACTATGAGGCCTATTTATCAAGCCGTCAACCGCAAATACGCTGGTATTCCGCAGCGTAATTGTGGCGAGCTTGATTCCCCTTATTTATCAAAGCCTACAGACCGGAAAAAGTTGAAATTTGTGACGTAACATACGATCCGCCGGTCTCAGTCCGACACAGATCGATGCTTACGTCATTGCAGATGTTCCGAATACAAATTCGGCACTATCTGACAACTTTTGCAAGTTATCAAATATCTAACAGGTACGCTCACCAATATTCCGGCCCAGCGTACCTGCTTTTCAATCACCCGCCCTTTAGGCCGCGGATGCTAAAGGAATCAATGGGAGTCTGAAAGCAGCGAAAGCTTATGTTTGCTACTGCCTGATACCCCATTGATTCCTATGGGAGAATAAAAGTTATGTTTACACCTAACACCCTAACATAATCCCCGAGTCTAAACACCCCAAATTTGCCGCCCCGACACCGCTGCCACCTACATTATACTTATTAACCCCTAAGCTGCCGCCCGCCACCGCCACCACCTACATTATACTTATTAACCCCTAATCTGCCGCGCCCTACAACGCCGCCACCTACATTATACTTATTAACCCCTAATCTGCTGCCCCAACACCGCCGTTACCTACATTATACTTATTAACCCCTAATCTGCTGCCCTGACACCGCCGCCACCTACATTATACTTATTAACCCCTAATCTGCACCCCCTACACCACCGCCACTTACATTATACTTATTAACCCCTAATCTACCACCCTGACACCGGCGCCACCTACATTATATTTATTAACCCCTAATCTAACGCCCAACATCACCGCCACCTACATAATGTTATTAACCGCTATCCCGCCGCTCCCGGAGCCCACCACAACTAAATAAATTTATTAAACCCTAAACCCCTGGCCTCCCACATCACTAGCACTTACTAAACCTATTAACCCCTAAAACGCCAGCCCCCCACATCGCCATAAACTAAATTAACCTATTAACCCCTAAACCTAACAACCCGCTAACTTTATATTAAATATTAACTCATCCCTATCTTATAATAAATTAAAACTTACCTTTAGATTTAAATTAAACTATATTAAACTAATAATTAACCTACCCTAACTATTATACTAAAATTACATTAAACTATATTAAACTAATAATAAACCTACCCTAACTATTATACTAAAATTACATTAAACTATATTAAACTAATAATTAACCTACCCTAACTATTATACTAAAATTACATTAAACTATATTAAACTAATAATTAACCTACCCTAACTATTATATTAAAATTACAATAAACTATATTAAACTAATAATGAACCTACCCTAACTATTATACTAAAATTACATTAAACTATATTAAACTACTAATTAATCTACCCTAACAGTTATACTAAAATTACATTAAACTACAAGTTAACCCTACTCAAATAATTTAAATCTACAATTAAAAATTACAAAGTTACAAAAAACTAACAACTAAGTTACAAAAAATAACAAACACTAAGTTACAAAAAAATAAAAACTAAGTTACACAAAATAAAAAATAAATAATCACATATTTAAACTAATTACACCTAATCTAAGAGCCCTATAAAAATAAAAAAGCCCCTCCAAAATAAAAAAAAAAGCCTAGCCTACAATAAACAACCAATGGCCCTTAAAAGGGCCTTTTGCGGGACATTGCCCCAAAGAAATCAGCTCTTTTACCTGTAAAAAAAATAATAATACAAATACTTCCCCAACAGTAAAACCCACCACCCACACAACCAAACCCTCCAAATAAAAACATAATCTAAAAAACCTAGGCTCCCTAAGACCAAACCCTAATCTAAAATTAAAACCCACCCAATAAACCCTTAAAAAATCTAACACTAACCCCCGAAGAGCCACTTACAGTTTCTGAAGAGCCGATATCCATCCTCAACGAAGCGGCAGAAGTCCTCATCAAAGCCGGCAGAAGTCTTCATCCAAGCGGGCCGATGTCTTCATCCAACCAGGCAGAAGTCTTTATCCAGACGGCATCTTCTATCTTCATCCATCCGGCGTCCTTTAGATTCCTATTGGCTGTTGCAATCAGCCAATAGGATTGAGCTTTCATCCTATTGGCTGATCCAATCAGCATTCTATTGGCTATTCGAATCAGCCAATAGAATGCAAGCTCAATACGATGAAAGCTCAATCCTATTAGCTTATTGAAACAGCCAGTAGGATTTTTTCAACCTTAATTCTGATTGGCTGATAGAATTCTATCAGCAAATTGGAATCTAAGGGACGCCATCTTGGATGACGTCATTTAAAGGAACCTTCATTTGGAAGAAGACGTTGCAAGAAGAGGATGCTCCATGCCGGATGTCTTGAAGATGGAGCCGCTCCGCGCCGAATGGATGAAGATATAAGATGTCGTCTGGATGAAAACTTCTGCGGGCTTGGATGAAGACTTCGGCCGCTTGGATGAAGACTTCTAATGGCTTCGATGAGGACTTCTGCCGCTTCGTTGAGGATGGATGTTGGCTCTTCAGAAACTGTAAGTCGATCTTCGGGGGTTAGCGTTAGGCTTTTTTAAGGGTTTATTGGGTGGGTTTTAATTTTAGATTAGGGTTTGGGCTTTTGAAAAAGAGCTAAATACCCTTTTAAGGGCAATGCCCATACAAATGCCCTTTTCAGGGCAATGGGGAGCTTAATTTTTTTAGTTAGGTTTTTATTTGGGGGGTTTGGTTGTGTGGGTGGTGGGTTTTACTGTTGGGGGGTATTTTTATTTTTATTTACAGGTAAAAGAGCTGATTTATTTGGGGCAATGCCCCGCAAAAGGCCCTTTTAAGGGCCATTGGTAGTTTATTGTAGGCTAGGGTTTTTTTTATTTTGGGGGCCTTTTTTATTTTTATAGGGCTCTTAGATTAGGTGTAATTAGTTTAAATATTTGATAATTTATTTTTATTTTGTGTAACTTATTGTTTTTTTTTTTTTGTAACATAGTGTTTGTTATTTTGTGTAACTTAGCTGTTAGTTTTTTGTACCTTTTTAATTTTTAATAGTAGATTTCAATTATTTGAGTAGGGTTAGATATGTAAAAAAATGTTAAATATGTAATATAGTTAATTTAATTTGTAGTTTATTGTAATTTTAGTATAACAGTTAGGGTAGATTAATTATTAGTTTAATATAGTTTAATGTCATTTTAGTATAATAGGGTAGGTTCATTATTAGTTTAATATAGTTTAATTTAAATCGAAAGGTAAGTTTTAATTTATTATAAAATAGGAATGAGTTAATATTTAATATAAAGTTAGCTGATTGTTAGGTTTAGGGGTCAATAGGTTAATTTAGTTTATGGCGATGTGGAGGGCTGGCGGTCTAGGGGTTAATAGGTTTAGTAATTGGCAGTGATGTGGGAGGCCAGAGGTTTAGGGGTTAATACATTTATTTAGTTGTGGCGGGGTCTGGGAGCATCGGAATAGGGGTTAATAAGTTTATTAGAGTTGTGGTGGTGTTCAGGGAGCAGCGGGATAGGGGTTAATACATTTATTTAGTTGCGGTGGGCTCCGGAAGCAGAGGGATAGGGGTCAATACATTTAGTTAGTTGCGGCGATGTCGGGGAGCAGCGGGATAGGGGTTAAAAAGTTTATTAGAGTTGCGGTGGGCTCCGGGAGCAGCGGGATGGGGGTTAATAACTTTATTTAGTTGCGGCGGGGTCGGGGAGCAGCAGGATAGGGGTTAAACAGTTTAGTATAGAGACGGTGTTTAGTGACAGGATATAAATAAAGCTGTGAAAAAGCCCCGTACTTGGTGGGCAGCTTTTTGACGGATTTTTTGTTAAATATGGCGAGAGTATTCAGGTCTGCGGCCGCGATGTTAGGTGATGTCAGGCAAGCATATTGGTGCCGTTGAATGCAAGTAAGTTGTCGGCTTGATAAGTAGGCCTCTATATTTGTTAATAGCTAAGTAAAATATTCCTTTTCAACACTTAATAGATCCAAAACTATTTTGAAGACTTTTTTTAATCTGTTATTCAGAGTAGTTTCGTTTCTGAATCGTGACAGAAAAATATTGGGTTTAGTAGCCCTTTAAAGTTCTCAAGACAGTTCAATGCTATATGATGTTTTCAGGTTCTTGAAATTTTAGTTTTGTAGGCACTCTCAGTGATTTGGTTTTTAAGTAAATTGCTTGAAAACTTTTGTAGCTATTGTATTGAAAAAAAAGTATGTTTCCTTTATCTTAACACTAAAATTAGCCAAAAATGCAACACAAAACAGCAGGTATGCAGATAGATTTTATTGTTTTGTAGGTGCGTTTTTAGTTGATAAAAATAAGAAATAGTTGCTAAGAAATAAAGGTTTAAAGTAATTTATTTTTATATATTCCAAGCATGCATAATAGAATTGTGTGTGTGTGGGGGGGGGATAAGTGTATACATACTTGTAATAAAATCACAGCAAAGGCTTGGGGGATTTGTAGTTCAGGATTTTTGTCTGTATGGAACCTAGAAGGGTATGAGTACATACAGTAGTTTTCTGTAGCATATGTATATATGCTTGTGGACTCTACTCTCATACTGGAGTGTGTACAAATCCCAATCCAATGGCAAAATTCACAGCACTGTGCATGCCCCCAGGCACTCACAGAAGGCTGGGTTTACATCCAGTGACTAGGCAGGTAACCCCAGATGGGCTTGGGTATAAAGCCAATATGAAACATTCTATATATTTGAATACACCACTACACAACACAAACAGTATTCACACTACACAATACACCACACCATGCAAATAATACTCTACATACACAATACACACATGCATTTTTATATAAAAAAAAATAAAAAAGCTAGTAAAAAAACATTAACATTTATGTTAATAATGCCAGAGCTTTACCAAAGGACCCCCAACCTATCTTCCAGCACTTTCCCCCCATATGACAGGAGATCCAGCAGCAGCCGAATTTAAATGGGATAGAGCCCACCGGGCATTAAGACCAAGACCTTCAGATAAAGCACCACCTCGTGACATTATCATCAAATTCAAAAGATGTATGGAAAAAGAAGAACTAATGACGGCCTCTAGAAAATCTCAACCTATCAAATTTCAGAGGATCAGTACTCCAATTTTATGCAGACTTAGCCCCCAGAACTCTTCAACGGAGAAAGGAAGTCTCCCCCCTCACAATTCTGTTAAGAATCAAAAAAATACCATATAGCTGGGGCTTCCCTATTCACCTTCTAGTCATTCACGACAACAGAAGAATTTTATGCACCAAATCCTCCAAAATAACGGAGTTCTGTGATCTATTAGGTCTGGATTCCCCAGTACTTCCCTCCAACTCCTCGGCCACGGATACCTCAGAAACCAGATCAACAGCAATGAAAACAAAAGGCTGGGAAACAGTTCCATCAAAGAAAAAAGGAAAGCTTTCCACCTCAGACCATATCACAAGACACTCTGACATGTATTTATCAAGCCGTCAACCGCAAATACGCTGGAATTCCGCCGCGTATTTGTGGCAAGCCTGATTCGCCTTAGTTATCAAACCCTACAAACCGGCAAAAGTAGAATTTGGTGATGTAACTTATGATCCTCCCGACTCAGTCTGACACAGATCGATGCTTACGTCACTACAGATGTTCCGAACGCAAGTTCAGCACAATCTGACTACTTTTGGAAGTTATCAAATATCCACCAGGTACGCTCTGGGCACTTTTCCGGCCCAGCAAACCTGGTTTTTAATCCGCCGCCCTGGAGGAGGCGGATGCCATAGGAATCAATGGGAGTCGGAAAGCAGTGAAAGTTTATGTTCGCTGCTGCCCAAAATCCCATTGATTCCTATGGGAATGTTTACACCTAACACCCTAACATGTACCCCGAGTCTAAACACTCCTAATCTGCCCCCCCTACACCGCCGCAACCTACATTATACTTATTAACCCCTAATCTGCCGCCCGACACCGCCGCCACCTAAATAAAACGTAATAACCCCTATCCTGCCGCTCCCGGACCCCGCTGCAACTAAATAAACTTATTAACCCCTAAACCACCGCTCCCGGAGCCCACCGCCACCTACATTATACTTATTAACCCCTAATCTGCCGCCCCCTACACCGCCACCGCTTACATTATATTTATTAACCCCTAAGCTGCCCCCCCTACACACCGTTGCCACCTACATTATATTTATTAACCCCTAATTTGCCCCCCTACACCACCGCCACTATATTAAATTTATTAACCCCTAAACCTAAGTCTAACCCTAACCCTAACTCCCCCTAACTTAAATATAATTTAAATAATTGTAATTAATAATTAATTGTAATTTTGATTTTGGAATTATTTTAATTATGTTAAAGTTAGTGGGTGTTAGGGTTAGGCTTAAGGTTAGACTTAGGGTTAGGTTTAGGGGTTGATAACTTTAGTATAGTGGTGGTTACATTGGGGCAGCAGATTAGGGGTTAATAAGTGTAGTTAGGTGTCGGCGATTTTGGGGGCAGCAGTCTAGTGGTTAATAACAGTAATGTAGGTTGCGGCGACTTTGGGGGCGGCAGATTAGGGGTTAATAAGTGTAGGTTGGTGGCAACGACGTTGGGGGCGGAATATTAGTGGTTAATACATTTATGTAGGTGGCGGCGACATTGGGGGTGGCAGATTAGGGGTTAATAAGTGTAATGTAGGTGTCAGCGATGTCGGGGGCAGCAGATATGGGGTGTTTAGACTTGGGGTTTATGTTAGGGTGTTAGGTTTAAACATAAAATATATCTCTCAGAGATACTGTCATAGTTTATTATTTTTAGTTGCACTGTAATATTGTAAATCACATTACAATTAGCATTTGGATACGCTAGTGAAATTTGATGTCTGTTATGCAACATTATTGTTGTTATGAGGTTGATACTCTTAAAATAATATGTTAGCAAATCACGCAATAATTGCTACTAAAATATGCTGTCAGAATTTAAAGTTTATTACTATACTGTACAGAATTATTGTTAAGAGTTTCGCCTAGATTTAGAGTTCTGCGTTAGCTGTCAAAACCAGCGTTAAGGGGTCCTAACGCTGCTTTTTACCGCCCGCTGGTATTTAGAGTCAGTCAGGAAAGGGTCTAACGCTCACTTTCCAGCCGCAACTTTTCCATACCGCAGATCCCCTTACGCCAATTGCGTATCCTATCTTTTCAATGGGATCTTCCTAACGCCGGTATTGAGAGTCTTGGCTGAAGTGAGCGGTACACCCTCTACCGACAAGACTCCAGCCACAGAAAAAAGTCAGGAGCTTTCTGGGCTAACGCAGATTTATAAAGCTCTTAACTACTGTGCTCTAAAGTACACTAACACCTATAAACTACCTATGTACCCCTAAACCGAGGTCCCCCCACATCGCTGCCACTCTAATAATTTTTTTTAACCCCTAATCTGCCGACCGCACACCGCTGCCACCTACATTATCCCTATGAACCCCTAATCTGCTGCCCCTAACATCGCCGACACCTACATAATATTTATTAACCCCTAATTTGCCCCCCCAACGTCGCCGCTACCTTACCTGCACTTATTAACCCCTAATCTGCTGACCGGATCTTGCCGCCACTATAATAAATGTATTAACCCCTAAACCGCCTCACTCCCGCCTCGCTAACCCTATAATAAATAGTATTAACCCCTTATCTGCCCTCCCTAACATCTGCGACACCTAACTTCAAGTATTAACCCCTAATCTGCCGACCGGACCTCGCCGCTACTCTAATAAATGTATTAACCCCTAAAGCTAAGTCTAACCCTAACACCCCCCTAAGTTAAATATAATTTTATTCTAACAAAATAAATAATTTCTTATTAACTAAAGTATTCCTATTTAAAACTAAATACTTACCTGTAAAATAAACCCTAATATAGATACAATATAAATAATAATTACATTGTAGCTATTTTAGGATTTAGATTTATTTTACAGGCAACTTTGTATTTATTTTAACTAGGTACAATAGCTATTAAATAGTTATTTACTATTTAATAGCTACCTAGTTAAAATAATTACAAAATGACCTGTAAAATAAATCCTAACCTAAGTTACAATTAAACCTAACACTACACTATCAATAAATTAATTAACTAAACTACCTACAATTACCTACAATTAAATCAACTAAACTAAATTACAAAAAAAACAAAACACTAAATTACAAAAAAAAAGATTACAAGAATTTTAAACTAATTACACCTACTGTAAGTGCCCTAAAAAAAAAAGCCCCCCAAAATAAAAAAATGCCCTACTCTATTCTAAAATAAAAAGTTAACAGCTCTATTACCTTACCAGCCCTTAAAAGGGCTTTTTGCGGGGCATGCCCCAAAGAAATCAGCTCTTTTGCCTGTAAAAAAACATAAAATACCCCCCCAACATTACAACCCACCACCCACATACCCCTAATCTAACCCACCCAAACCCCCCTTAAAAAACCTAACACTAAGCCCCTGAAGATCTTCCTACCTTCCTACCATCCGATCCGTCCAGAAGATGATCCAAAGTCTTCATCCTATCCGGCCAGAAAAAGTCCTCCAGAGGGTCCGAAGTTTTCATCCAGGCGGCATCTTCTATCTTCTTCCATCCGGAGCGGAGCGGGTCCATCTTGAAGCAGCCGGCGCGGATCCATCCTCTTCTTCCGCCGTCCTAACACTGAATGAAGGTTCCTTTAAATTATGTCATCCAAGATGGCGTCCCTCGAATTCCGATTGGCTGATAGGATTCTATCAGCCAATCGGAATTAAGGTAGGAAAAATCTGATTGGCTGATTGAATCAGCCAATCAGATTCAAGTTCAATCGGATTGGCTAATCCAATCAGCCAATCAGATTGAGCTTGCATTCTATTGGCTGTTCCGATCAGGTGGGTGGTGGGTTGTAATGTTGGGGGGGTATTGTATGTTTTTTTTACAGGCAAAAGAGCTGATTTCTTTGGGGCATGCCCCGCAAAAAGCCCTTTTAAGGGCTGATAAGGTAATAGAGCTGTTAACTTTTTATTTTAGAATAGGGTAGGGCATTTTTTTATTTTGGGGGGCTTTGTTATTTTTTAGGGGGCTTAGAGTAGGTGTAATTAGTTTAAAATTCTTGTAATTTTTTTTATTTTGTAATTTAGTGTTTGTTTTTTTTGTAATTTAGTTTAGTTGATTTAATTGTAGGTAATTGTAGGTAATTGTAGGTAGTTTAGTTAATTAATTTATTGATAGTGTAGTGTTAGGTTTATTTGTAACTTAGGTTAGGATTTATTTTACAGGTAATTTTGTAATTATTTTAACTAGGTAGCTATTAAATAGTAAATAACTATTTAATAGCTATTGTACCTAGCTAAAATAAATACAAAGTTGCCTGTAAAATAAATCTAAATCCTAAAATAGCTACAATGTAATTATTATTTATATTGTAGCTATATTAGGGTTTATGTTACAAGTAAGTATTTAGCTTTAAATAGGATTATTTTTTTTAATAAGAAATAATTTATTTCGTTAGAATAAAATTATATTTAACTTAGGGGGGTGTTAGGGTTAGGGTTAGACTTAGCTTTTGGGGTTAATACATTTATTAGAGTAGCGGCGAGGTCCGGTTGGCAGATTAGGGGTACTATTTATTATAGGGTTTGCGAGGCGGGAGTGCGGCGGTTTAGCGGTTAATAACTTTATTATAGTGGCTGCGAGGTCCGGTCGGCAGATTAGGGGTTAATAAGTGTAGGTAAGGTAGCGGCGACGTTGGGGCAGCAGATTAGGGGTTAATATATATAATATAGGGGTCGGCGATGTTGTGGGCAGCAGATTAGGGGTACATAGGTATAATATAGGTTGCGGCGGTGTCCGGAGCGGCAGATTAGGGGTTAATAATATAATGCAGGGGTCAGCGATAGTGGGGGCGGCAGATTAGGGGTTAATAAGTGTAAGGTTAGGGGTGTTTAGACTCAGGGTACATGTTAGAGTGTTAAGTGCAGACTTAGTTTCCCCATAGGAAACAATGGGGCTGCGTTAGGAGCTGAACGCTGCTTTTTTGCAGGTGTTAGGGTTTTTTTCAGCCCAAACTGCCCCATTGTTTCCTATGGGGGAATCGTGCATGAGCACGTTTTTCCAGCTAGCTGCTGCCGTAAGCAACGCTGGTATTGACAGTTGAAGTGGCGGTAAATATGCCTGTACGCTCCCTTATTGGAGCCTAACGCAGCCCTTCAGAGAACTCTCAATACCAGCGTTATTTAAAAGGTGCGGGGGAAAAAAAACACACGTAGCTAACGCACCCCTTTGGCCGCAAAACTCTAAATCTAGCCGTTTGTTATTTAAGCACAAATACTGTTCACTTGTCTCTGTAATACTATTGCAGATCGGCATAATTATGAGAATAAGATTATGTTTTTTCTGGAGGCTCTCATTGGTCGGACATTCACTGTGGATCTTCATCGCCTTTGGATCAACAAATTTACATTATCAACACGGTCAGACCTGAAAAGGGACTATTTTTTCCTTCTCAATTTGTCAAGATGATGTTAATGAACAAATTGTTCGATTGGCCAATATAACAACACTTGATTTCTTCTACACCATATTCAATTGTCCGCCTATTGGTTTCAAACAATCATGTGACATTTCCGTTCCTGAAATGGAACTTATTTAGAAATAACTACTTGATTGAGGACTAATATCTGATATCTTTTCATTGGTCATTATTCGATTGTGTATTTTGTGATTGGTCCGTGTTCCTTTTAACCAGATAATTCCGCTATACCAATATTTATTTATATCACATGTATATAAGCGGCATAGTACAATTTTGTTTTATTTTAGGACTTCTCTGGCTAAAACATTGAAACTCGTTGAGCTGAGCTAAATATTAAAAGCTTTGTTCTCTTTTAATCAACACTCAGTATTTTTTTGGCTGTTTTCTATCTGCTGTGACATCGCTGGAATTCGGATTTTAATGGAGTAAGTTACTAATTGTTTAAATACCTGGTGGCTTACTTTATCTTTATTGGAGTTTTAATTTTCCCTCAGTTTGGTTGAAATATACACCCCAAGAGGCTCCTCTTCAGATTTGCTGATATTACAGATTTTATGGAGTGAGTATACTGCACATATATCACTTGGCTTTAACCCCTTAATGACCGGACCATTTTTCAATTTTCTTACCCTTAATGACAATGGCTATTTTTACATTTCTGCTGTGTTTGTGTTTAGCTGTAATTTTCCTCTTACTCATTTACTGTACCCACACATATTATATACCGTTTTTCTCGCCATTAAATGGACTTTCTAAAGATACCATTATTTTCATCATGTCTTATAATTTACTACAAAAAAATAATAAAATATGAGGAAAAAATGGAAAAAAACACACTTTTTCTAACTTTGACCCCCAAAATCTGTTACACATCTACAATCACCAAAAAACACCCATGCTAAATAGTTTCTAAATTTTGTCCTAGAAATACCCAATGTTTACATGTTCTTAGCTTTTTTTGCAAGTTATAGGGCCATAAATACAAGTAGCACTTCGCTATTTCCAAACCACTTTTTTTCAAAATTAGCGCTAGTTACATTGGAACCCTGATATCTGTCAGGAATACCTGAATATCCCTTGACATGTATATATTTTTTGTTAGAAGACAACCCAAAGTATTGATCTAGGCACATTTTGGTATATTTTATGCCACCATTTCACCGCCAAATGCGAGCAAATAAAAAAAAAACTTTACATTTTTCACAATTTTAGGTTTCTCACTGAAATTATTTACAAACAGCTTGTGCTATTATGGCACAAATTGTTGTAAAAGCTTCTTTGGGATCCCCTTTGTTCAGAAATAGCAGACTTATATGGCTTTGGCATTGCTTTTTGGTAATTAGAAGGCCGCTAAATGCTGCTGCGCACCACACGTAAATTATGCCCAGCAGTGAAGGGGTTAATTAGGTAGGTTGTAGGGAGCTTGCAGGGTTAATTTTAGCTTTAGGGTAGAGATCAGCCTCCCACCTGACACATCCCACCCCCTGATCCCTCCCAAACAGCTCTCTTCCCTCCCCCACCCCACAAATGTCCCCGCCATCTTAAAGGGACAGTTCACCCAAAAACTTTCTCCCCTTTAAATTATTCCCAATGATCCTTTTTACCTGCTAGAGTGTATTAAATTGGTTGCAAGTAGCTCCTTTACTCATATTTCAGCATTTGAAATAGCTGATTTAGCTTGTGGTTTCCCAACCTATACTGAAAGTTTTGATACTGGCGTATACGCTATTGACAATCCTAAGTAAACACAGCCAGCAGAAGAGATTACACCCTTAGTGGGGGGCATGATAGTTAAGTAATAAAATGATAATTTTCCATTGTTCTCTCTATGTATTGAGCTTTGGTGTTCTAGACAAATATAAGATAAGGAAGCAAGTCTGTGTACATAAAAGTGATAACATAATGAGATCTGATATTACCTGAAGCTCAACCCATTGTAATAGGCTGTGGTTTCAAAGCACAAAACCAGCTACTTCAGATACACAAATAAACCCGAAAATGCAATTTCTCAAATATTTTATACTCTGCAGTTGGTATAACAAGTCATTTAAAATACATTAATTGAAAAATAATTTTACAGTGTACTGTCCCTTTAAGTACTGGCAGAAAGTCTGCCAGTACTAAATAAAAGGAGTTTTTTTTTTTTTTATAAAAAAAATAAAATATTTTAGCTGTGATGGACTCCTGCCTTAGCCCCAACCTCCATGATCCCCCCCCCCAGCTCTCTAACCCTCTCCCCTATCTAATTGCGGCCATCTTGGGTACTGGCAGCTGTCTGCCAGTACCCAATTTGCCCCAAAAACAAAAGTATTTTTTGCTCTTTTGCATTTTTTTTATGTTTTCTGTAGTGTAGCAGCCCCCCACAATACCCCTATCCCCCTCCCCCTCCCAGATCCTTTTATATTATTTTTTGTAAAAATCTTTCCGCCCCCCCTCGTCCCTCCTCATTGGTGTCAGTGGCCAGCTAATGCGCGTGCACGCGCGCCCCCCGCACGCTCCCGGCACCCGGCGTGCACATTGCACTTCTAGGAACCGGATGCCGGGTAGCGATGGGCCGCCCACCCGCCTCCCTGTTACGCTCCCACCCACCAACGAACCGGCACCATCGCTACCGGTGCAGAGAGGGCCACAGAGTGGCTCTCTCTGCATCAGAGTCTTCTAAAAAGGTATTGCAGGATGCCTCCATATGGAGGCATCACTGCAATACCCTGAGAACTGCTGGAAGCGATTGCGATCGCTTCCAGCACTCTGTTAGACAACTGACGTACCAGGTACGTCCATTGTCATTAACTGCTTGTTAATGCATGACGTACCTGGTACGTCAGTTGTCATTAAGGGGTTAATACACATGACAAGCCTTTCTCCTTTGTTCAGTAGAGAAATCTACATAATTGAAGTAATTCTTCAAGACCTGCGCCATCTGCATATTAGCAAGGAACCATTTACAGAAAGCCTACGGCACGCCTCACCAGTGACAATAAATGACACAAGACCTTTCTTCACAATTTCAAATGGGGAAAGGCTGAAAACCAACTCAGAGCTAATTAACAGTGGATTAGATATTTTCAATAATTGGCTAACATACTATCAACTCAAACATCACACATCCACACACCCCAATAAACTAAATCTTTTTAGACAAAGGTACCCATTTGAAATCTTATGTTCCAGAAATCTTACAAATAGTGGTACATTATCACTGATTTACAAATTATTAATAACTCTGAAACCCACAACACTACCTTCATGCAAAAATGCTTGGTCCCATGATTTAATGTCCCATCATCTCGGGAAGAATTGATTGCTATTTTTCTTTGCACAGCGAAAGCATCCATTTCTGTGTCATTCCTAGAAACCAATTATAAAGTTCTGTTTTGACACTATCTAACCCTTAATAGAATTAAGGCAATCTTTCCTAACGCTTCCCAGAAGCTGGAGAGAGTGTGGAGAGGAACCCTTATCCATATATGGTGGACTTGTCCAACCATCTTCAAATTTTGGACATCAGTAATAGAAAAAGTAAACAAATTACTTTCCACACAAATAACCCTTGATCCAACCATCGCTCTTCTACACAAACCTATTCCCAAACTATCTAAAACCCATAGCAGCGACCTACTCATCCCCTTAAACAGTGCCAAACAAGTCACACCAAGACACTGAAAACAAACTACGGCCCCCACAATCTCAGAATGGCTCTCACAGGTTCATTCCACCTTCATGTTAGAAAAACTACACTATCAATTACTTGATCAGATGGATCTATATTATGGTATAGCCACAATTTTATACATAACAATATAAACCTCATACCTTACCGCCTCTCAGTAACTTAATGCCTAGCAACACAGCAAAGTTGAACAGCAATTTTCAAATGAGAACATGACCTTTCATTTTATTTTTTATTGCTTTAATGTTTCATTGTTTTTACGCTGCTATGTTTATAATGTTGAACATGTGGTTAAAATTTATTTATACTCTGTAATTTCCACCTCCACTTATATAACGTGCATAGCCGTGGAACAGCTCTCATGTGGTTAAAGAAATATTTGCACACACCCCTTGGAAAAATTGACAAAATCCATATGGACCACTAAACCACACAAGTGTACACTGTTTTTCTATTCTTTTATGTGTATTACTTGAAAAAAGTTGAATAAAAATTATATAATAAAAAAAATAATAATGCCAGAGCTTAAGTTTCAAATCAAACATTAAAATGCATGGAAATTCCTAAATTAAATATCACTATTTGCTTTTTTAAAGTTTGATAGGCCATGCAAAATCAAGCATTAATTTAAGTAAGCAAATGAAAATTAAACATTTCAAAGCCTTTAGGACAATAGTATTGTGTACAGAACATCACAGAGCTTAACATACAGGAGCCCGATCCGATATGCAGTGTCGCCCGCAAATGCCGGCGACGCTGAATTTTGCGCTGGTTTGGTATCCTATATACGGCGTAACCTAGAAGTTACGCTCGTATATTTCTGCCTTCGCCCGTAGTTTTTTGGGCCATAGGCAGGTATACCAAACCAGCACAGTTTGGTATCCAATATACAGCATAAGGACTTACGTGGCAAAAATGGAGAAATCTTACTCCATTTTCACCTCGCCACAAAAAGCAGCCGTAGTAAACCTTACGCTGTCTATTGGAGCCTCGTAACTCCCTAAACTACCTGCAAAATAAACCTAACACCTAACGCATGCGCAATGTCTATCTACCTGTCAATCGTGATCCCCCGCCGCAATCCCTAATAAAGATATTAACCCCTAAACCGCCGCTCCCGGACCCCGCCGCCACCTACAATAAAAGTATAACCCCCTAATGTGAGCTCCTAAACCGCCGCCAACTACATTAAACTACCCCCTAAAGTGAGCCCCTTACACCGCCGCCATCTATTTTAAAATTATTAACCCCTAATTTAATCCCCCTACACCGCCGCCAGCTTTATTAAATGAATTAACCCCTAATTTAATCCCCCTACACCGCCGCCAGCTATATTAAATTATTTAACCCCTACATTTCTAAACTATCCCTACCACTAAACCTAAGTCTAACCATACAAATAGCCCTGAAAAGGGCTTTTTGCGTGGCATTACCCCAAAGTAAACTGCTCTATTGCCAGCCCTCAAAAGGGCTTTTTGCGGGGCATGCCCCAAAGAATTCAGCTCTTTTACCAGCCCTTAAAAGGGCTTTTGGTGGGGCATTGTCACAAAGTAAACTGCCCTTTTGCATCTAATCTAAATCCCCCTACACCGCCGCCACCTATAATAAATGTATTAACCCCTAATCTAATCCCCCTACCCCCCGCACCTATATTAAATTAATTAACCCCTAATCTAATCCCCCTACACCGCCGTCAGCTATATTAAACACATTAACCCCTAATCTAATCCCCCTACACCGCCGCCAGCTATATTAACTATATTAACCCTAATTATATTAGGGTTAATATAGTTAATATCGTTATTATATTATATATATATTAAGTATAATAACCGTATCTAACTCTAACATCCCTAACTAAACTCTTATTAAAATAAATCTAATATTAAAATTATTAATTAAAATATTTCTATTTAAATCTAAATACTTACCTATAAAATAAACCCTAAGATAGCTACAATATAATTAATAATTACATTGTAGCTATTTTAGGGTTTATATTTATTTTACAGGTAACTTGGTATTTATTTTAACTTGGTACAATAGCTATTAAATAGTTAATAACTATTTAATAGCTACCTAGTTAAAATAATTACCAATTTACCTGTAAAATAAATCCTAACCTAAGTTACAAATACACCTACACTATCAATAAATTAAATAAACTATAAATATCTCAACTAAAATACAATTAAATAATCTAAACTAAATTACAAAAAAACCCCCACTAAATAAAAAAAAATAAAAAAAAGATTACAAGATTTTTAAGCTAATTACACCTATTCTAAGCCCCCTAATAAAATAATAAAGCCCCCCAAAATAAAAAAATCCCTACCCTATCTAAATTAAAAAAGTTAGCTCTTTTACCTTACCAGCCCTTAAAAGGGCCTTTTGCGGGGCATGCCCCAAAGAAAACTGCTCTTTTGCCTGAAAAAAAACAAACACAATACCACCCCCCAACATTACAACCCACCACCCACATACCCCTACTCTAACCCAAACCCCCCTTAAATAAAGCTAACACTACCCCCCTGAAGATCTCCCTACCTTGTATTCACCCAGCCGGGCAGAACTCTTCATCCGATCTGGGCGATGTCTTCAATCAAGCGGCAAAGAAGTCTTCTTCCATCCAGGCGATGTCTTCAAGCAAGCGGCAGAGAGTCTTCTTCCATCCGGCGATGTCTTCAAGCAAGTGGCAGAGAGTCTTCTTCCATCCGGTGATGTCTTCAAGCAAAGCGGCATCTTCAATCTTCTTTCTTCGCTCCTCCACCGCGGAGCATCCATCCGGCACAATGACTTCCCGACGAATGATGTTCCTCTAAATGACTTCATACAAGATGGCGTCCGTCGAATTCCGATTGGCTGATAGGATTCTATCAGCCAATCGGAATTAAGGTAGAAAAATTTGATTGGCTGATTGAATCCCCCCGCACGCTCCCGGCACCCGGCGTGCACATTGCACTTCTAGGAACCGGATTCCGGGTAGCGATGGGCCGCCCACCGGCCTCCCTGTTACGCTCCCACCCACCAACGAACCGGCACCATCGCTACCGGTGCAGAGAGTGCCACAGAGTTGCTCTCTCTGCATCGGAGTCTTCTAAAAAGGTATTGCAGGATGCCTCCATATGGAGGCATCACTGCAATACCCTGAGAACTGCTGGAAGCGATTGCGATCGCTTCCAGCACTCTGTTAGACAACTGACGTACCAGGTACGTCCATCGTCATTAACTGCTTGTTAATGCATGACGTACCTGGTACGTCAGTTGTCATTAAGGGGTTAATACACATGACAAGCCTTTCTCCTTTGTTCAGTAGAGAAATCTACATAATTGAAGTAATTCTTCAAGACCTGCGCCATCTGCATATTAGCAAGGAACCATTTACAGAAAGCCTACGGCACGCCTCACCAGTGACAATAAATGACACAAGACCTTTCTTCACAATTTCAAATGGGGAAAGGCTGAAAACCAACTCAGAGCTAATTAACAGTGGATTAGATATTTTCAATAATTGGCTAACATACTATCAACTCAAACATCACACATCCACACACCCCAATAAACTAAATCTTTTTAGACAAAGGTACCCATTTGAAATCTTATGTTCCAGAAATCTTACAAATAGTGGTACATTATCACTGATTTACAAACTATTAATAACTCTGAAACCCACAACACTACCTTCATGCAAAAATGCTTGGTCCCATGATTTAATGTCCCCTCATCTCGGGAAGAATTGATTGCTATTTTTCTTTGCACAGCGAAAGCATCCATTTCTGTGTCATTCCTAGAAACCAATTATAAAGTTCTGTTTTGACACTATCTAACCCTTAATAGAATTAAGGCAATCTTTCCTAATGCTTCCCAGAAGCTGGAGAGAGTGTGGAGAGGAACCCTTATCCATATATGGTGGACTTGTCCAACCATCTTCAAATTTTGGACATCAGTAATAGAAAAAGTAAACAAATTACTTTCCACACAAATAACCCTTGATCCAACCATCGCTCTTCTACACAAACCTATTCCCAAACTATCTAAAACCCATAGCAGCGACCTACTCATCCCCTTAAACAGTGCCAAACAAGTCACACCAAAACACTGAAAACAAACTACGGCCCCCACAATCTCAGAATGGCTCTCACAGGTTCATTCCACCTTCATGTTAGAAAAACTACACTATCAATTACTTGATCAGATGGATCTATATTATGGTATAGCCACAATTTTATACATAACAATATAAACCTCATACCTTACCGCCTCTCAGTAACTTAATGCCTAGTAACACAGCAAAGTTGAACAGCAATTTTCAAATGAGAACATGACCTTTCATTTTATTTTTTTATTGCTTTAATGTTTCATTGTTTTTACGCTGCTATGTTTATAATGTTGAACATGTGGTTAAAATTTATTTATACTCTGTAATTTCCACCTCCACTTATATAACGTGCATAGCCGTGGAACAGCTCTCATGTGGTTAAAGAAATATTTGCACACACCCCTTGGAAAAATTGACAAAATCCATATGGACCACTAAACCACACAAGTGTACACTGTTTTTCTATTCTTTTATGTGTATTACTTGAAAAAAGTTGAATAAAAATTATATAATAAAAAAATAAATAATGCCAGAGCTTAAGTTTCAAATCAAACATTAAAATGCATGGAAATTCCTAAATTAAATATCACTATTTGCTTTTTTAAAGTTTGATAGGCCATGCAAAATCAAGCATTAATTTAAGTAAGCAAATGAAAATTAAATATTTCAAAGCCTTTAGGACATTAGTATTGTGTACAGAACATCACAGAGCTTAACATACAGGAGCCCGATCCGATATGCAGTGTCGCCCGCAAATGCCGGCGACGCTGAATTTTGCGCTGGTTTGGTATCCTATATATGGCGTAACCTAGAAGTTACGCTCGTATATTTCTGCCTTCGCCCGTAGTTTTTTGGGCCATAGGCAGGTATACCAAACCAGCACAGTTTGGTATCCAATATACAGCGTAAGGACTTACGTGGCAAAAATGGAGAAATCTTACTCCATTTTCACCTCGCCACAAAAAGCAGCCGTAGTAAGCCTTACGCTGTCTATTGGAGCCCCGTAACTCCCTAAACTACCTGCAAAATAAACCTAACACCTAACGCATGCGCAATGTCTATCTACCTGTCAATCGTGATCCCCCGCCGCAATCCCTAATAAAGATATTAACCCCTAAACCGCCGCTCCTGGACCCCGCCGCCACCTACAATAAAAGTATAACCCCCTAATGTGAGCTCCTAAACCGCCGCCAACTACATTAAACTACCCCCTAAAGTGAGCCCCTTACACCGCCGCCATCTATTTTAAAATTATTAACCCCTAATTTAATCCCCCTACACCGCCGCCAGCTATATTAAATGAATTAACCCCTAATTTAATCCCCCTACACCGCCGCCAGCTATATTAAATTATTTAACCCCTACATTTCAAAACTATCCCTACCACTAAACCTAAGTCTAACCATACAAATAGCCCTGAAAAGGGCTTTTTGCGTGGCATTACCCCAAAGTAAACTGCTCTATTGCCAGCCCTCAAAAGGGCTTTTTGCTGGGCATGCCCCAAAGAATTCAGCTCTTTTACCAGCCCTTAAAAGGACTTTTGGTGGGGCATTGTCACAAAGTAAACTGCCCTTTTGCATCTAATCTAAATCCCCCTACACCGCCGCCACCTATAATAAATGTATTAACCCCTAATCTAATCCCCCTACCCCCCCGCCACCTATATTAAATTAATTAACCCCTAATCTAATCCCCCTACACCGCCGTCAGCTATATTAAACACATTAACCCCTAATCTAATCCCCCTACACCGCCGCCAGCTATATTAACTATATTAACCCTAATTATATTAGGGTTAATATAGTTAATATCGTTATTATATTATATATATATTAAGTATAATAACCGTATCTAACTCTAACATCCCTAACTAAACTCTTATTAAAATAAATCTAATATTAAAATTATTAATTAAAATATTTCTATTTAAATCTAAATACTTACCTATAAAATAAACCCTAAGATAGCTACACTATAATTAATAATTACATTGTAGCTATTTTAGGGTTTATATTTATTTTACAGGTAACTTGGTATTTATTTTAACTTGGTACAGTAGCTATTAAATAGTTAATAACTATTTTATAGCTACCTAGTTAAAATAATTACCAATTTACCTGTAAAATAAATCCTAACCTAAGTTACAAATACACCTACACTATCAATAAATTAAATAAACTACAAATATCTCAACTAAAATACAATTAAATAATCTAAACTAAATTACAAAAAAAACCCCACTAAATAAAAAAAAATAAAAAAAAGATTACAAGATTTTTAAGCTAATTACACCTATTCTAAGCCCCCTAATAAAATAATAAAGCCCCCCAAAATAAAAAAATCCCTACCCTATCTAAATTAAAAAAGTTAGCTCTTTTACCTTACCAGCCCTTAAAAGGGCCTTTTGCGGGGCATGCCCCAAAGAAAACTGCTCTTTTGCCTGAAAAAAAACAAACACAATACCACCCCCCAACATTACAACCCACCACCCACATACCCCTACTCTAACCCAAACCCCCCTTAAATAAAGCTAACACTACCCCCCTGAAGATCTCCCTACCTTGTATTCACCCAGCCGGGCAGAACTCTTCATCCGATCTGGGCGATGTCTTCAATCAAGCAGCAAAGAAGTCTTCTTCCATCCAGGCGATGTCTTCAAGCAAGCGGCAGAGAGTCTTCTTCCATCCGGCGATGTCTTCAAGCAAATGGCAGAGAGTCTTCTTCCATCCGGTGATGTCTTCAAGCAAAGCGGCATCTTCAATCTTCTTTCTTCGCTCCTCCACCGCGGAGCATCCATCCGGCACAACGACTTCCCGACGAATGATGTTCCTTTAAATGACGTCATACAAGATGGCGTCCGTCGAATTCCTATTGGCTGATAGGATTCTATCAGCCAATCGGAATTAAGGTAGAAAAATTTGATTGGCTGATTGAATCAGCCAATCAGATTCAAGTTCAATCCGATTGGCTGAACCAATCAGCCAATCGGAATTCGACGGACGCCATCTGGGATGACGTCATTTAAAGGAACATCATTCGTCGGGAAGTCGTTGTGCCGGATGGATGCTCCGCGGCGGAGGAGCGAAGAAAGAAGATTGAAGATGCCGCTTTGCTTGAAGACATCACCGGATGGAAGAAGACTCTCTGCCGCTTGCTTGAAGACATCGCCCGGATGGAAGAAGACTTCTTTGCCGCTTGATTGAAGACATCGCCCGGATGGAAGAAGACTTCTTTGCCGCTTGATTGAAGACATTGCCCGGATCGGATGAAGAGTTCTGCCCGGCTGGGTGAATACAAGGTAAGGAGATCTTCAGGGGGGTAGTGTTAGCATTATTTAAGGGGGGTTTGGGTTAGAGTAGGGGTATGTGGGTGGTGGGTTGTAATGTTGGGGGGTGGTATTGTGTTTTTTTTTTCAGGCAAAAGAGCAGTTTTCTTTGGGGCATGCCCCACAAAAGGCCCTTTTAAGGGCTGGTAAGGTAAAAGAGCTAACTTTTTTAATTTAGAATAGGGTAGGGAATTTTTTTATTTTGGGGGGCTTTATTATTTTATTAGGGGGCTTAGAATAGGTGAAATTAGCTTAAAAATCTTGTAATTTTTTTAATTTTTTTAATTTAGTGTTTGTTTGTTTTTGTAATTTAGTTTAGTTTATTTAATTGTATTTTAGTTGAGATATTTGTAGTTTATTTAATTTATTGATAGTGTAGGTGTATTTGTAACTTAGGTTAGGATTTATTTTACAGGTAAATTGGTAATTATTTTAACTAGGTAGCTATTAAATAGTTAACTATTTAATAGATATTGTACCTAGTTAAAATAAATACCAAGTTACCTGTAAAATAAATATAAACCCTAAAATAGCTACAATGTAATTATTAATTATATTGTAGCTATCTTAGGGTTTATTTTATAGGTAAGTATTTAGATTTAAATAGGAATATTTTAATTAATAATATTAATATTAGTTTTATTTTAATAAGAGTTTAGTTAGGGATATTAGAGTTAGATAGGGTTATTATACTTAATATATATATATATATAATATAATAACGATATTAACTATATTAACCCTAATATAATTAGGGTTAATATAGTTAATAAAACAAAGTTAGTATAACGCTGCCAAGTGGGTAAAATACTTTTTAAGCATCATAATGGTGTATTCCTGGATACATATTCAAAACACAGGTGAGATTAGTGCAGTATAGCAAAAACTTGACACGGCGGTCTCGTCAAACACAAGCATTTACCATAACCCTTCTTTACCTTTCCGTGAAGGCGGAAGTCCTCTGCTTTTCTCGGGTAGGCTAACCTCTGTGTAGACGAGAGGGTGGCCACGCTAAAAAGCGCAACCGTCACTCTCTCTCCAACTCCGGTTCAACTGCAGGCGTGTGCGGGACTTACCGATCGGACGTGACGTCAGCAGTTCCTCCACACTCTCACCGGTCTGTGTCCAATCAATGCCTCTGAATAGGCCAATGCTCCTCTGTATGCCGATATGGTCTGGGGCTTAATGAAGAGAGTTCCTCTGCTCTCAAGGAAAGTATCACGAAAAAATATGGCAAAGTGCCAGTAGTAGATATATAAAAAATTCAAATTTTATTGGAACAAGGTTAAAACATGAAAAAATGTAAATGTAAAAGCATAGAACGGTCTATGCTTTTACATTTACATTTTTTCATGTTTTAACCTTGTTCCAATAAAATTTTAATTTTTTATATATCTACTACTGGGACTTTGACATATTTTTTCGGGTTAATATAGTTAATATATATAATATAATAACTATATTAACTATATTAACCCTAATATAATTAGGGTTAATATAGTTAATATAGCTGTCGGCGGTGTAGGGGGATTAGATTAGAGGTTAATGTGTTTAATATAGCTGGCGGCGGTGTAGGGGGATTAGATTAGGGGTTAATTAATTTAATATAGGTGACGACGGGGTAGGGGGATTAGATTAGGGGTTAATGCATGTATTATAGGTGGCGGCGGTGTAGGGGGATTTAGATTAGATGCAAAAGAGCTGTTTACTTTGTGACAAAGCCCCACCAAAAGCCCTTTTAAGGGCTGGTAAAAGAGCTGAATTCTTTGGGGCATGCCCCGCAAAAAGCCCTTTTAAGGCCTGGCAATAGAGCAGTTTACTTTGGGGTAATGCCACACAAAAAGCCCTTTTCAGGGCTATTTGTAGGGTTAGACTTAGGTTTAGTGGTAGGGATAGTTTAGTATTTTAGGGGTTAAATAGTTTAATATAGCTGGCGGCGGGGTAGGGGGATTAGATTAGGGGTTAAATAATTTAATATAGGTGGCGGCAGTGTAGGGGGAATAAATTAGGGGTTAATAATTTTAAAATAGATGGCGGCGGGGTAGGGGCTCACTTTAGGGGGTAGGTAAGGTAGATGGCGGCGGGGTAGGGGCTCACATTAGGGGGTTATATATTTAATATAGCTGGCGGCGGGGTCCGGGAGTGGCGGTTTAGGGGTTAATAACTTTATTAGGTCTCGGCGGGGTCCGGGAGTGGCGGTTTAGGAGTTAATACATTTTATATTGTTAGGATAGTGAGGGGGGATAGCGGATAGAGGGTTAGACGTGTCGGGCTATGTTTGGGAGGCATGTTAGACAGTACGGGAGATTTAATAATTTAGTCAGGTTTTGTAGGCGCCGGCAGTTTCTAAAGTGCCGTAAGTCACTGGCGACTCCAGAAATTTGTACTTACGCAGATTTCTGGACATCGCTGGTTTGTGAGACTTACGGCACTTAGCATCTGATGGCGCCGTATATGTGATAGCTCGAGTTGCGAGCTGAAACTGCGGGCGGCGGGGGTTCCCTCGCTTGCGCCGCAAACTACGCTGCATATCGGATCGCGCCCCTGATATATATATATATACTCTGTGCTCATTTCAATTGAGTCAGTAAAAATTTAACCATAAGCTACTGAAGTTTCCAACAGCTAAAAGTATTTGACAGCTCCATTTTAGTACCAGGTTTCCATTTAAATGTTTTGTACAATATGTGCAGTCTTTTTGTGTATGCGTAAGTGAATGTTGTGGTAACGCTTCCATCTGATATCAGATTTCTTGAAAATCGTCCAATAACAAGTGTGTTGCTATATTAACCTTACCTTAGATTTTACAAATTAATGTTAGTGCCTGCAGTTCTTACCTGTTATCAATTAGAGAGGGATAGACATGGTAGGTATTTAATTTTAGTGTTAGGAGGGTAGTGTTTTTTTAGCTGGGTAGAGTGATTTGGTCACCTACTAAATAATCAAAGAGTTTAAAGAATGTATTGTTATTTAAGGTAAGATACATATATTATCCATTTTTATATGTAATATTTGGTACTGAGCCAAGCATAGGCCTAGTGGAGTTATGTGCTTGATCATATTTTTCTATGTAAGTACATATTGAAATATTATTAAGAACATAACTCCAACTAGGCTATGCCTGGGGCAGCACTAAATTTTACATATAAAAAAAATCTTGTTTACACCTAGTTGAGCATGTAGTTATATTTGAGGCTTTAACGTCAGCACAGAGAACATTTTACCAGTTTGCACCTTAAAGGGACAGTATACACCAATTTTCAGATTACTGCATGTAATAGACACTACTATAAAGAATAATACGCACAGATACTGATGTAAAAATCCAGTATAAAACCGTTTAAAAAACTTACTTAGAAGCTCACAGTTTAGCTCTGTTGAAAAGGATAGCTGGAACACCCACTGAAGGTGGTTGTATACCAAAAAGAGAAGACCCTCCCCCTTCCTCTACATATGAAAAGACTCTTTACACAAACAGGAGCAAGCTGGAGTAGGTAGACATCAGTATACTTCGAAAACTTTGTACTTGGTTAGGAGTCTTAAAATCAGCACAATGTTATTTAAAAATAAGCAACACTTTAAAAAATAAGAAAAACCTGTATAGGCTATATATATGGATCATATTCAAAATATTTATGTAAAGAAAAATCTAGTGTATAATGTCCCTTTAAATTGAAACCGGGTGTAAAATTTTGATTTTCAGCTTCAATTATTTTTAATGGAACAATTGTATGTGGACCCCACTGCTTAGAATGGTGGAAAATGTGCTTTTGGAAACTGACAGTAAGCATAATGCCTTCTGACAGCGTTTATTTTTTTTGCTTTGCGAGCTTGCACAAACCTATTTGTGGCTCAATGGAAATGTGCCCTCTGTGTTTATAGATATATGCCGAATATTGGGCCATAAAGAGGGGACGAGTGTCATTAATTTTGTTTTTGTTAGGAACTTTAGGCATCAAAAAAGGGGCAGAGAATACAAGAGAGGGAGACAATATTGTTTGACAAATGAGCTCTTTTGTTTGCAGTGATGTACAGGGGATTTGAGCATTTATATGTACAACTTTCCCTGTCCAGTCGTGACAGAGCATTACTAAATGATTGATGTGAGGGCCAGCAAAACAGGCATTAAATCCGAAACAGGCTTGTCCAATCCACGATAACTATATGTGTGCCTATCAGAGCTAGCTGTGATATTTTTTGATAACAAAAATGTGTAGAATCTGTTTTTTTCATGAAGCCCAGTGTACTACTGCAAAATATTATTTACTCTGGAGATCAGGGAATTATATAATTTTAGCAGACAGTGGGACACAGCTTTGTGACTATTTGTAGTTACATTATAGGCCAGCTGCCTTGGGAAAAGAAAATATTTAAGTTTGTTTCACCCTTTTTTGAGCAGAAATATAGTTAATTAATATTGCAGTTCCAATCTTTTTTTGCAGTTAGTGAAACTGCAGGTTTATATATTTGTAATAAAAAAGCTGTGACTGATAGGCCTTCTGCATTTGTTTGGGGGAAAAACAGGTTATAATAATAATCCTTTTGTGTGCAGTGTGCAAAAGTTTATTTTTTTCTTGTAGTTAGTGCACATTAGTTCCTATTTTTATCTACAGTTATCAAATAATTACTATGACCCTTCATATAATTGAAACCATAATTGCTATTGCAGTGTGGGCACAGTGGCTGCAGCTTGTTACAGGTCATCTACAGCACCATAGTAGTTACTTATCTTCAACATCTGCTGTAGCAGGCAATCTCATGTTCACCCGGAGATGGAGATATGCAGGGCTAACCACACCAGAATTACTAGCATCAGTAGAAGTAGGCCATCTTCTAAGTCCACCCATAAAAGTAAATAGGACAATGAGGGTAACTGAAGGTGTAGTTACTGAACTTACGTTGTTTGGCTCCCAGCCTAGTAGTATGATCAGTACGGGGATTACCAAGCGAGCAATCAGCCTCCATGTATACCTCAACTCTTTAGACTGGTTCTCCTGTCATTGCCGGGATTCCAGCGACTGGATGCTGAATTGTCAAGTTTTCCTTGAGATTCATGAACTTTTTTTAATTGGCTCCCTGATCCAGATTGCGTTGTAGTCAATGCCTTTCTTCAAGGAGCTTATGCGTTCCCTCCTTTTGCCCTCATTTCTCGGACTCTTTTGTTTAGCCAATGTTTTAGGTGCCTCCTTACTCTGATCCCACCCTGGTGGGCGAGTCAGCCATGGTTTGCTCCTCTCCTGAAGATGTGCTCAGCTCCTCCTCATCAGCTTCCCAGTCTCCTGGTGGACGCTCAGAATCGCCCTCACCCTCTTTTGATCCAGGACCATCTGATGCTCTGGGTCTGGCAGATTTCAGAGGATCCTGGTCTTCCAAGGGCCTTTTGCGAGAGTCTTCCCTCTTTCTGCATAAGTCCTGGGCCCCAGGTAATAGAACATATTATGCTTCAACCTGGGCAGTCTGGGTTAGAGGTGTTGATACCTTTTCTATCTCTCCCCTCATGATTGTGAATTTCCTCACTGAACTTTTTTCTCAAAGGGGAGGCATTCCGCAATGTCAATCTTTTCCATTCCGCCTTTTCAGCGGGCCATCTCCCCTTTGTTGGTGTCTCTGATGACAGACATCCTTTGGTCTGCTGCCTTCTTTGGGCTATTCGGTTCAAGAATCCTCCTGAATCTTGTTATTCAAGTCTCTGAGATGTCAATTTAGTTTTTTCCTTCCTCAGGGACTGGCATTATAACCCTTCCCATTCCCTTAAACGACTTCGGTGAAGTTGTCCATGCTACTTTGTCTGGTATCATTTTGACCTAAGGCGTTTCCTTTTCTATTTCCTGCAGGACCAAGTCTTCCTCTATGGCTCTGCTCTACTCTTATTTTCCAGAGGATCCACAACTCTGTGTCGCCCTTTGCCTCAAAACTTACCTTTCTAGGAGTGAGGGACTTTGTGGTTCTTCTTTGGGTCCTCTTTTCATTTCCTTCACTCCTCCTCACCACCTGTTGTCTACCCTTTTTTTGGTTAGGTGGATTAGATGGATCATGGCAGAGGTAGGATTTTTTCTGATTTTGGAGCTTATTGTGTTAGGGGTGCTGTGGTCTCTCATGCTTTTCTGTCAGGTTGTAGACTTCAGGATTTGTTGGCAGCAGCAGATTGGTCCTCGGCCTCTGTTTCCTCTGGTAATTGCTGGCTGCATTGTCAAAAGGGGCTCTAGGCACCTGTTGCCCTCTTCTTCCTATTGTGGTGTATTTTTGGGGTTTATATACTGTCAGGCCTACCTGTCTAGTTCAGCAAGCTTGCTGGCTGCTACTGCCCCTCCTACCCCTGCCCTCTCTTATCTGTGGTAGTCATTATCTGTCAATGCTAAATCCTCATGTAACTGCTGGCCACTGTGTCCAAGGGGCTCTAGGCACCTGTTGTCTTCCTCCTATCCTGGAGGTGCATTTTGGAGGTTTATTTACTGCCAGGCCTACCTATCTAGTTCAGTAAGTGTGCTGCCTGCTGCTGTCACTCATATCAATTTCCTACATGCTCTGTGGTGGTCATCTTCCTTCAATGTCAAATCCTCAGAGAACTGCTGGCTGCTATGTGCCTGTGGCCCAAATCCTCTCCTGGAGATGTATTTTTGAGGTTTATGTACTTTCATGCCTACCTACCTAGTTTAGTAAGTCTTCTGCCTGATGCTGCCACCACTCCTACTTCTGCCCTACCTGATCTGTGGTGGTCATCATCCGTCAATGTCAAATGCGTAGGGAACTGCCCTCCCGAACCTGGAGGTGTATTTTTGAGGATTATGAGTGTCAGGACTCATCTATCTAATTCATTAAGTCTGCTGCCTGCTTCTGCTGCTGCCACTCCTGCTCCTGCCCTCCCTGCCCTGTGGTGGTCATCATCCCAATGCTCTTTTCCTCCCCTGGATATGTATTTTTGAGGCTCATGTACTGTCTTGCCTACCTGTTTAGTTTAGTTACTCTGCTGCTGCTGCAACTCTTGCACCTGCCCTGCTTGCTCTGTGGAAGTCTTCTTCCGTCATTGCTAAATCCTCAGAAAACTGCTGGCCGCTGTATCCAAGGAACTCGTATTCCAGTTAGCAATGAAGGTTTGAACTTGTTGCCATTTCCTAGCAGTGTAATTTTGTTGGTAAAAGGAATGTTTTGTTGGCTTCCCATAGCCTTTAATAGGAGGTAAAGAATTTTGGCTTGACCGAAAATATCTTCTGAATATTCGGCCAAATGTAACGGCCAGTGACAGAAATTCTGACCAACTGAATTGATTGGAAAACTCACACCTACAATTTAGGAAGAACGACATTTTTTGCTTGTAGGTCTGCTTCTAGACTATTACATTTGTGGGCACATAAAAAAATGTACATCTATCTGTATCTTCTTTTTATTATTATTAATTAATTAATTAATACTTCTGCTTTTTAACTACCTGACTTTGCAAATACACAGCAAATGCCATCTTTGAGATTTTGTGGTGCAACAGCTCCCCTTTGAACTTCTATTGTTACTGTCTCTTTCAATAATTTTATTTATAAATATAAACAAAAAAACTTTTTTTATGTGTTAAGAAAATAAACTTACCTAGATTTAAGTCAGAAAGTGGGACTGCATAGTCATATCCATGTTTTTTTTTAAATGCCTGTAAACATTTTTCTCTGGTCTGTCCAATTGTATCACAATCTAAAACTGTAACGTTAATGTCTTCACTAGAAATGTGTTGATTTTCTTCTTCTGACAATGAAGGAAATTTCACAATGAGCTCCTGAAAAACATGATTGTGTCTACATAAAAAAAACATTTTTGTGCATCTGACAAAGTTAATTCAAATATCAACCCACAAATTTGGATTATGAGCTCAAAATAAGCTGACAGTAAAACATATAGGCCTAGATTTAGAGTTCGGCGGTAAAAGGGCTGTTAACGCTCCGCGGGTTTTTTTCTGGCCGCACCATAAATTTAACTCTGGTATCGAGAGTTCAAACAAATGCTGCGTTAGGCTCCAAAAAAGGAGCGTAGAGCATTTTTACCGCAAATGCAACTCTCGATACCAGAGTTGCTTACGGACGCGGCCGGCCTCAAAAACGTGCTCGTGCACGATTCTCCCATAGGAAACAATGGGGCTGTTTGAGCTGAAAAAAAACCTAACACCTGCAAAAAAGCAGCGTTCAGCTCCTAACGCAGCCCCATTGTTTCCTATGGGGAAACACTTCCTACGTCTGCACCTAACACCATAACATGTACCCCGAGTCTAAACGCCCCTAACCTTACACTTATTAACCCCTAATCTGCCGCCCCCGCTATCGCTGACCCCTGCATTACACTTTTAACCCCTAATCTTCCGCTCCGTAAACCGCCGCCACCTACGTTATCCCTATGTACCCCTAATCTGCTGCCCTAACATCGCCGACCCCTATGTTATATTTATTAACCCCTAATCTGCCCCCCACAACGTCGCCGACACCTACCTACACTTATTAACCCCTAATCTGCCGAGCGGACCTGAGCGCTACTATAATAAATGTATTAACCCCTAATCCGCCTCACTAACCCTATCATAAATAGTATTAACCCCTAATCTGCCCTCCCTAACATCGCCGACACCTAACTTCAATTATTAACCCCTAATCTGCCGACCGGAGCTCACCGCTATTCTAATAAATGTATTAACCCCTAAAGCTAAGTCTAACCCTAACACTAACACCCCCCTAACTTAAATATAATTTACATCTAACGAAATAAATTAACTCTTATTAAATAACTTATTCCTATTTAAAGCTAAATACTTACCTGTAAAATAAATCATAATATAGCTACAATATAAATTACATTTATATTATAGCTATTTTAGGATTAATATTTATTTTACAGGCAACTTTGTAATTATTTTAACCAGGTACAATAGCTATTAAATAGTTAAGAACTATTTAATAGTTACCTAGTTAAAATAATTACAAATTGACCTGTAAAATAAATCCTAACCTAAGTTATAATTAAACCTAACACTACCCTATCAATAAAATAATTAAATAAACTACCTACAATTACCTACAATTAACCTAACACTACACTATCAATAAATTAAATAAACACAATTGCTACAAATAAATACAATTAAATAAACTAGCTAAAGTACAAAAAATAAAAAAGAACTAAGTTACAGAAAATAAAAAAATATTTACAAACATAAGAAAAATATTACAACAATTTTAAACTAATTACACCTACTCTAAGCCCCCTAATAAAATAACAAAGACCCCCAAAATAAAAAATTCCCTACCCTATTCTAAAATACAAAAATTACAAGCTCTTTTACCTTACCAGCCCTGAACAGGGCCCTTTGCGGGGCATGCCCCAAGAATTTCAGCTCTTTTGCCTGTAAAAAAAAACATACAATACCCCCCCCCCAACATTACAACCCACCACCCACATACCCCTAATCTAACCCAAACCCCCCTTAAATAAACCTAACACTAAGCCCCTGAAGATCTTCCTACCTTGTCTTCACCTCACCAGGTATCACCGATCCGTCCTGGCTCCAAGATCTTCATCCAACCCAAGCGGGGGTTGGCGATCCATAATCCGGTGCTCCAAAGTCTTCCTCCTATCCGGCAAGAAGAGGACATCCGGACCGGCAAACATCTTCTCCAAGTGGCATCTTCTATGTTCTTCCATCCGATGACGACCGGCTCCATCTTGAAGACCTCCAGCGCGGATCCATCCTCTTCTTCCGACGACTAGACGACGAATGACGGTTCCTTTAAGGGACGTCATCCAAGATGGCGTCCCTCGAATTCCGATTGGCTGATAGGATTCTATCAGCCAATCGGAATTAAGGTAGGAATTTTCTGATTGGCTGATGGAATCAGCCAATCAGAATCAAGTTCAATCCGATTGGCCGATCCCATCAGCCAATCAGATTGAGCTCGCATTCTATTGGCTGTTCCGATCAGCCAATAGAATGCGAGCTCAATCTGATTGGCTGATTGGATCAGCCAATCGGATTGAACTTGATTCTGATTGGCTGATTCCATCAGCCAATCAGAAAATTCCTACCTTAATTCCGATTGGCTGATAGAATCCTATCAGCCAATCGGAATTCGAGGGACGCCATCTTGGATGACGTCCCTTAAAGGAACCGTCATTCGTCGTCTAGTCGTCGGAAGAAGAGGATGGATCCGCGCTGGAGGTCTTCAAGATGGAGCCGGTCGTCATCGGATGGAAGAACATAGAAGATGCCGCTTGGAGAAGATGTTTGCCGGTCCGGATGTCCTCTTCTTGCCGGATAGGAGGAAGACTTTGGAGCACCGGATTATGGATCGCCAACCCCCGCTTGGGTTGGATGAAGATCTTGGAGCCAGGACGGATCGGTGATACCTGGTGAGGTGAAGACAAGGTAGGAAGATCTTCAGGGGCTTAGTGTTAGGTTTATTTAAGGGGGGTTTGGGTTAGATTAGGGGTATGTGGGTGGTGGGTTGTAATGTTGGGGGGGGGGTATTGTATGTTTTTTTTTACAGGCAAAAGAGCTGAAATTCTTGGGGCATGCCCCGCAAAGGGCCCTGTTCAGGGCTGGTAAGGTAAAAGAGCTTGTCATTTTTGTATTTTAGAATAGGGTAGGGAATTTTTTATTTTGGGGGTCTTTGTTATTTTATTAGGGGGCTTAGAGTAGGTGTAATTAGTTTAAAATTGTTGTAATATTTTTCTTATGTTTGTAAATATTTTTTTATTTTTTGTACTTTAGCTAGTTTATTTAATTGTATTTATTTGTAGCAATTGTGTTTATTTAATTTATTGATAGTGTAGTGTTAGGTTAATTGTAGGTAATTGTAGGTAGTTTATTTAATTATTTTATTGATAGGGTAGTGTTAGGTTTAATTATATCTTAGGTTAGGATTTATTTTACAGGTCAATTTGTAATTATTTTAACTAGGTAACTATTAAATAGTTCTTAACTATTTAATAGCTATTGTACCTGGTTAAAATAATTACAAAGTTGCCTGTAAAATAAATATTAATCCTAAAATAGCTATAATATAAATGTAATTTATATTGTAGCTATATTATGATTTATTTTACAGGTAAGTATTTAGCTTTAAATAGGAATAAGTTATTTAATAAGAGTTAATTTATTTTGTTAGATGTAAATTATATTTAAGTTAGGGGGGTGTTAGTGTTAGGGTTAGACTTAGCTTTAGGGGTTAATACATTTATTAGAATAGCGGTGAGCTCCGGTCGGCAGATTAGGGGTTAATAATTGAAGTTAGGTGTCGGCGATGTTAGGGAGGGCAGATTAGGGGTTAATACTATTTATGATAGGGTTAGTGAGGCGGGTTAGGGGTTAATAACTTTATTATAGTAGCGCTCAGGTCCGCTCGGCAGATTAGGGGTTAATAAGTGTAGGCAGGTGTCGGCGACGTTGAGGGGGGCAGGTTAGGGGTTAATAAATATAATATAGGGGTCGGCGGTGTTAGGGGCAGCAGATTAGGGGTACATAGGGATAACGTAGGTGGCGGCGATTTGCGGTCGGAAGATTAGGGGTTAATTATTTTAAGTAGCTTGCGGCGACGTTGTGGGGGGCAGATTAGGGGTTAATAAATATAATATAGGGGTCGGCGGGGTTAGGGGCAGCAGATTAGGGGTACATAAGTATAACGTAGGTGGCGGTCGGCAGATTAGGGGTTAAAAATTTAAATCGAGTGGCGGCGATGTGGGGGGACCTCGGTTTAGGGGTACATAGGTAGTTTATGGGTGTTAGTGTACTTTAGGGTACAGTAGTTAAGAGCTTTATAAACCGGCGTTAGCCAGAAAGCTCTTAACTCCTGCTATTTTCAGGCGGCTGGAATCTTGTCGTTAGAGCTCTAACGCTCACTGCAGAAACGACTCTAAATACCAGCGTTAGAAAGATCCCATTGAAAAGATAGGCTACGCAAATGGCGTAGGGGGATCTGCGGTATGGAAAAGTCGCGGCTGAAAAGTGAGCGTTAGACCCTTTAATCACTGACTCCAAATACCAGCGGGCGGCCAAAACCAGCGTTAGGAGCCTCTAACGCTGGTTTTGACGGCTACCGCCGAACTCTAAATCTAGGCCTTAGATTTTATTCTATTAAAGGGACACTAAATTAAACGTTCATGATTTAGATTGAGCATAGAGTTTTAAGAGACTTCTCAATTTACTTCCAGTATCAAATTGTGCACAGTTTTTTTATGCACATTTTATGAGGCTTCAAGTCCTACTGAGCCCTTAAAAGGGCCTTTTGCGGGGCATTGCCCCAAAGTAATAAGCTCTTCTACCTGTACCTGTAAAAAATAATAAAACAACCCCCCCAACAGTAAAACCCACCACCCCCACAACCAACACCCCAAATAAAATACTATCTAAAAAAATCTAAGCTCCCCATTGCCCTGAGAAGAGCATTTGAATGGGCATTGCCCTTAAAAGGGCAGTTAGCTCTTTTGCAGGCCCAAAGTCCCTAACCTAAAAATAAAACCCACCCAATGCACCTTTAAAAAAACCTAACACTAACCCCCTGAAGATCGACTTACCGGGAGAAGTCTTCATCCAAGCCGGGCCGAGGTCCTCAATGAAGCCGGGAGAAGTCTTCATCCAAGCCGGGCGAAGTGGTCTTCCAGATGGGCAGAAGTCTTCATCCAGACGGCATCTTCTATCTTCATCCATCCGGCGTGGAGCGGGTCCATCTTCAAGACATCCGACACAGAGCATCCTCTTCATCCGACGACTAAAGTTGAATGAAGGTACTTTTAAGTGACGTTATCCAAGATGGCATCCCTTAGATTCCGATTGGCTGATAGAATTCAATCAGCCAATAGGATTGAGCTTGCATTCTATTGGCTGATTAGAACAGCCAATAGAATGCGAGCTCAATCCTATTGGGTGATTGGATCAGCCAATAGGATTGAACTTCAATCCAATTGGCTGATTGCATCAGTCAATAGGATTTTTTCTACCTTAATTCCGATTGGCTGATAGAATTCTATCAGCCAATCGGAATCTAAGGGGCGCCACCTTGTATGGCGTCACTTAAAGGTACCTTCATTCAACTTTAGTAGTTGGATGAAGAGGATGCTCTGCGTCGGATGTCTTGAAGATGGAGCCGCTCCGCGCCGGATGGATGAAGATGTCGTCTGGATGAAAACTTCTGCCCGTCTGGAGGACCACTTCGCCTGGCTTGGATGAAGACTTCTCCCGGCTTCATTGAGGACCTTGGGCCGGCTTGGATGAAGACATCTCCCGGTAAGTCGATCTTCAGGGGGTTAGTGTTAGTTTTTTTTAAAGGCGTATTGGGTAGGTTTTATTTTTAGGTTAGGGGCTTTGGGCCTGCAAAATAGCTAACTGCCCTTTTAAGGGCAATGCCCATCCAAATGCCCTTTTCAGGGCAATGGGGAGCTTAGGTTTTTTAGATAGTATTTTATTTGGGGGGTTGGTTGTGTGGGTGGTGGGTTTTACTGTTGGGGGGGTTGTTTTTATTTTTTTTTACAGGTAAAAGAGCTGATTACTTTGGGGCAATTCCCCAGCAAAAGGCTCTTTTAAGGGCTATTGGTAGTTTAGTTTAGGCTAGGGTTTTTTTATTTTGGGGGGGCTTTTTTTATTTTGATAGGGCTATTAGATTAGGTGTAATTAGTTTAAATACCTGTAATTTGTTTATTATTTTCTGTGATTTAGTGGGGTTTTTTTTGGTACTTTAGCTAATTTAATTTAGGTAATTTTATTTAATTTAGTTAATTTATTTAATTATAGTGTAGTGTTAGGTGTTAGTGTAACTTAGGTTATGTTTTATTTTACAGGTAAATTTGTATTTATTTTAGCTAGGTAGTTATTAAATAGTTAATAACTATTTAATAACTATTCTACCTAGTTAAAATAAATACAAACTTGCCTGTGAAATAAAAATAAACCCTAAGCTAGCTACAATGTAATTATTAGTTATATTGTAGCTAGCTTAGGGTTCATTTTATAGGTAAGTATTTAGTTTTAAATAGAAATTTAGTTAAGTATAGTAATTTTTTTTAGATTTATTTTAATTATATTTAAGTTAGGGGGTGTTAGGGGATGTTAGGGTTAGACTTAGGTTTAGGGGTTAATAACTTTAATATACTGGTGGCGACGTTGGGGGCGGCAGATTAGGGGTTAATAAATGTAGGTAGGAGGCGGCGATGTTAGGGATGGCAGATTAGGGGTTAATAAATATAATGTAGGTTTCGGCGATGTTGGGGGCAGGGGATTAGGGGTTTATAAGTATATTGTAGGTGGCGGCGGTGTCTGGAGCGGCAGATTAGGGGTTAATAAATATAATGCAGGTGTCGGCGATGTCGGGGGTAGCAGATTAGGGGTTAATAAGTGTAAGTTTAGGGGTGTTTAGACTCAGGGTTCATGTTAGGGTGTTAGGTGTAACATAAATTTTATTTCCCTATAGGAATCAATGAGGCTGCGTTACTGAGTTTTACACTGCTTTTTTGCAGGTGTTAGACTTTTTCTCAGCCGGCTCTCCCCGTTGATTCCTATGGGGAAATTGTGCACGAGCACGTTACACCAGCTCACCACTGACTTAAGCAGCGCTGGTATTGAAGTGAGATTTGGAGCTAAATTTTGCTCTGCGCTCACTTTTTGTCTTTTAGCGCCGGGTTTGTAAAAACTTGTAATACCAGCGCTGCATGTAAGTGAGCGGTGAGAAAAAACTGCTCATTAGCACCACACAGCTCATAACGCAAAACTCGTAATCTAGCCGTATGGTTTTTATAAAAGGTAATTTTTTTATTTTTTTTACACATATAATACAATTTTACAGGGATCAGTAAAAATCTACATGACAAGAATCATAGCTGTCCTAAAGTGTTTTTAGATATGAGACCTATACTCAGTGGCAGTTCTAGAACTTAATATTTTGTGGGGCTAACAAAGGTGGTGAACATAATACACGAAGACCTTTGCTTTAAGGGGTTGCTATACATGGATTTGGAGCCGTCACTTCACTACACTCTTTAATTTTAGTTTGCCAACTTCATCTTACTAATACTAGTCATAGTGTAAGGGGCAAGTCTTTCTTTCATGTAATTAGCAAGAGTCCATGAGCTAGTGACGTATGGGATATACATTCCTACCAGGAGGGGCAAAGTTTCCCAAACCTCAAAATGCCTATAAATACACCCCTCACCACACCCACAAATCAGTTTTACAAACTTTGCCTCCCATGGAGGTGGTGAAGTAAGTTTGTGCTAGATTCTACGTTGATATGCGCTTCACAGCAGGCTGGAGCCCGGTTTTCCTCTCAGCGTGCAGTGAATGTCTGAGGGATGTGAAGAGAGTATTGCCTATTTGAATTCAATCATCTCCTTCTACGGGGTCTATTTCATAGGTTCTCTGTTATAGGTCGTAGAGATTCATCTCTTACCTCCCTTTTCAGATCGACGATATACTCTTATATATACCATTTCCTCTACTGATTCTCGTTTCAGTACTGGTTTGGCTTTCTACTACATGTAGATGAGTGTCCTGGGGTAAGTAAGTCTTATTTTTGTGACACTCTAAGCTATGGTTGGGCACTTTTATATAAAGTTCTAAATATATGTGTTTAAACATTTATTTGCCTTGATTCAGGATGTTCAACATTCCTTATTTCAGACAGTCAGTTTCATTATTTGGGATAATGCATTTGAATAATCAATTTTTCTTACCTTAAAATTTGACTTTTTTTCCTGTGGGCTGTTAGGCTCGCGGGGGCTGAAAAAAAATTTTCTTTGTCATTTCCGGCGTCATACTTGTCGCCGGAAGTTGCATCATTTTTTTGACGTTTTTGCACCAAAAATGTCGGCGTCACCGGATGTGGCGTCATTTTTGCATTTAGGCGCCAAATAATGTGGGCGACTTTTTTGGCGCTAAAAAATATGGGCGTCATTATTGTCTCCACATTATTTAAGTCTCATTGTTTATTTGCTTCTGGTTGCTAGAAGCTTGTTCATTGGCATTTTTTCCCATTCCTGAAACTGTCATTTAAGGAATTTGATCAATTTTGCTTTATATGTTGTTTTTTCTATTACATATTGCAAGATGTCTCAGATTGACCCTGAATCAGAAGATACTTCTGGAAAATTGCTGCCTGATGCTGGATCTACCAAAGTTAAGTGTATTTGTTGTAAACTTGTGGTAACTGTTCCTCCGGCTGTTGTTTGTAATGAATGTCATGACAAACTTGTTAATGCAGATAATATTTCCTTTAGTAATGTTCCATTACCTGTTGCTGTTCCATCAACATCTAATATTCAGGGTGTTCCTGTTAACATAAGAGATTTTGTTTCTAAATCTATTAATAAGGCTATGTCTGTTATTCCTCCTTCTAGTAAACGTAAAAGGTGTTTTAAAACTTCTCATTTTTCAGATGAATTTTTAAATGAACATCATCATTCTGATTCTGAGAATGATTTTTCTGGTTCAGATGATTCTGTTTCAGAGGTTGATATTGATAAATCTTCATATTTATTTAAAATGGAATTTATTCGTTCTTTACTTAAAGAAGTCTTAATTGCATTAGAAATAGAGGAATCTGTTCCTCTTGATACTAAATCTAAACGTTTGAATACAGTTTTTAAACCTCCTGTAGTTATTCCAGAGGTTTTTCCCGTCCCTGATGCTATTTCTGAAGTAATTTCTAGGGAATGGAATAATTTGGGTAATTCATTTACTCCTTCTAAACGGTTTAAGCAATTATATCCGGTGCCATCTGACAGATTAGAGTTTTGGGACAAAATCCCTAAGGTTGATGGGGCTATCTCCACTCTTGCTAAACGTACTACTATTCCTACGGCAGATAGTACTTCCTTTAAGGATCCTTTAGATAGGAAAATTGAATCCTTTCTAAGAAAAGCTTACTTATGTTCAGGTAATCTTCTTAGACCTGCTATATCTTTGGCGGATGTTGCTGCAGCTTCAACTTTCTGGTTGGAAGCTTTAGCACAACAAGTAACAGATCATAATATTCATAGCATTGTTAATCTTCTTCAACATGCTAATAACTTTATTTGTGATGCCATCTTTGATATCATTAGGGTTGATGTCAGGTATATGTCTTTAGCTATTTTAGCTAGAAGAGCTTTATGGCTTAAAACTTGGAATGCTGATATGTCTTCTAAGTCAACTTTGCTTTCCCTTTCTTTCCAAGGTAATAAATTGTTTGGTTCACAGTTGGATTCTATTATTTCAACTGTTACTGGGGGGAAAGGAACTTTTTTACCACAGGATAAAAAATCTAAAGGTAAATTTAGGTCTGCTAATCGTTTTCGTTCCTTTCGTCACAATAAGGAACAAAAACCTGATCCTTCCCCTACAGGAGCGGTATCAGTTTGGAAACCATCTCCAGTCTGGAATAAATCCAAGCCTTTTAGAAAGCCAAAGCCAGCTCCCAAATCCACATGAAGGTGCGGCCCTCATTCCAGCCCAGCTGGTAGGGGCAGATTACGATTTTTCAAAGAAATTTGGATCAAATCGATTCACAATCTTTGGATTCAGAATATTGTTTCACAAGGGTACAGAATAGGCTTCAAGATAAGGCCTCCTGCAAGAAGATTTTTTCTTTCCCGTGTCCCAATAAATCCAGTGAAGGCTCAAGCATTTCTGAAATGTGTTTCAGATCTAGAGTTGGCTGGAGTAATTGTGCCAGTTCCAGTTTTGGAACAGGGGCTGGGGTTTTACTCAAATCTCTTCATTGTACCAAAGAAGGAGAATTCCTTCAGACCAGTTCTGGATTTAAAAATATTGAATCGTTATGTAAGGATACCAACATTCAAAATGGTAACTATAAGGACTATTCTGCCTTTTGTTCAGCAAGGGCATTATATGTCCACAATAGATTTACAAGATGCATATCTGCATATTCCGATTCATCCAGATCACTATCAGTTTCTGAGATTCTCTTTTCTAGACAATCATTACCAGTTTGTGGCTCTGCCGTTTGGCCTAGCAACAGCTCCAAGGATTTTTACAAAGGTTCTCGGTGCCCTTCTATCTGTAATCAGAGAACAGGGTATTGTGGTATTTCCTTATTTGGACGATATCTTGGTACTTGCTCAGTCTTCACATTTAGCAGAATCTCATACAAATCGACTTGTATCGTTTCTTCAAGAACATGGTTGGAGGATCAATTTACCAAAGAGTTCATTGATTCCTCAGACAAGGGTAACCTTTTTAGGTTTCCAGATAGATTCAGTGTCCATGACTCTGTCACTGACGGACAAGAGACGTCTAAAATTAGTTTCAGCTTGTCGAAACCTTCAGTCTCAATCATTCCCTTCGGTAGCCTTATGCATGGAAATTCTAGGTCTTATGACTGCTGCATCGGACGCGATCCCCTTTGCTCGTTTTCACATGCGACCTCTTCAGCTTTGTATGCTGAACCAGTGGTGCAGGGATTATACAAAGATATCACAATTAATATCTTTAAAACCGATTGTTCGACACTCTCTGACGTGGTGGACAGACCACCATCGTTTAGTTCAGGGGTCTTCTTTTGTTCTTCCGGCCTGGACTGTGATCTCAACAGATGCAAGTCTGACAGGTTGGGGAGCTGTATTGGGGTCTCTGACAGCACAAGGGGTTTGGGAATCTCAGGAGGTGAGATTACCAATCAACATTTTGGAACTCTGTGCGATTTTCAGAGCTCCTCAGTTGTGGCCTCTTCTGAAGAGAGAGTCGTTCATTTGTTTTCAGACAGACAATGTCACAACCGTGGCATATGTCAATCATCAAGGAGGGACTCACAGTCCTCTGGCTATGAAAGAAGTATCTTGAATACTTGTATGGGCGGAATCCAGCTCCTGTCTAATTTCTGCGGTTCATATCCCAGGTATAGACAATTGGGAAGCGGATTATCTCAGTCGCCAAACATTACATCCGGGCGAATGGTCTCTTCACCCAGAGGTATTTCTTCAGATTGTTCAAATGTGGGGACTTCCAGAAATAGATCTGATGGCTTCTCATCTAAACAAGAAACTTCCCAGGTATCTGTCCAGATCCAGGGATCCTCAGGCGGAAGCAGTGGATGCATTGTCACTTCCTTGGAAGTATCATCCTGCCTATATCTTTCCTCCTCTAGTTCTTCTTCGAAGAGTGATTTCCAAGATTCTAAAGGAGCGTTCGTTTGTTCTGCTGGTAGCTCCAGCATGGCCTCACAGGTTTTGGTATGCGGATCTTGTCCGGATGGCTACTTGCCAACCGTGGACTCTTCCGTTAAGACCAGACCTTCTATCGCAAGGTCCTTTTTTCCATCAGGATCTCAAATCCTTAAACTTGAAGGTATGGAGATTGAACGCTTGATTCTCAGTCATATAGGTTTCTCTGACTCCGTAATTAATACTATGTTACAGGCTCGTAAATCTGTTTCTAGGAAGATATATTATCGAGTCTGGAAGACTTACATTTCTTGGTGTTCTTCTCATCATTTTTCTTGGCATTCTTTTAGAATCCCTAGAATTTTACAGTTTCTTCAGGATGGTTTGGATAAAGGTTTGTCTGCAAGTTCCTTGAAAGGACAAATCTCTGCTCTTTCTGTTCTTTTTCACAGAAAGATTGCTAATCTTCCTGATATTCATTGTTTTGTACAGGCTTTGGTTCGTATAAAACCTGTCATTAAGTCAATTTCTCCTCCTTGGAGTTTGAATTTGGTTCTGGGGGCTCTTCAAGCTCCTCCGTTTGAACCTATGCATTCGCTGGATATTAAATTACTTTCTTGGAAAGTTTTGTTTCTTTTGGCCATCTCTTCTGCTAGAAGAGTTTCTGAATTATCTGCTCTTTCTTGTGAGTCTCCTTTTCTGATTTTTCATCAGGATAAGGCGGTGTTGCGAACTTCATTTAAATTTTTACCTAAGGTTGTGAATTCTAACAACATTAGTAGAGAAATTGTGGTTCCTTCTTTGTGTCCTAATCCTAAGACCTCTAAGGAAAGATTGTTGCATTCTTTGGATGTAGTTAGAGCTTTGAAATATTATGTTGAAGCTGCTAAAGATTTCCAAAAGACTTCTAGTCTATTTGTTATCTTTTCTGGTTCTAGGAAAGGTCAGAAGGCTTCTGCCTTTTCTTTGGCATCTTGGTTAAAGTCTTTGATTCATCATGCTTATGTCGAGTCGGGTAGAACTCCGCCTCAAAGGATTACAGCTCATTCGACTAGGTCAGTCTCTACTTCCTGGGCATTTAGGAATGAAGCTTCGGTTGATCAGATTTGCAAAGCAGCAACTTGGTCTTCTTTGCATACTTTTACAAAATTCTACCATTTTGATGTGTTTTCTTCTTCTGAAGCAGTTTTTGGTAGAAAAGTACTTCAGGCAGCTGTTTCAGTTTGATTCTTCTGCTTATAATTTCAGTTTTTTTCATTATAAGATTTAAACTTTGTTTTGAGGTGTGGATTATTATTTTTCAGCGGAATTAGGTGTCTTTATTTTATCCCTCCCTCTCTAGTGACTCTTGCGTGGAAGTTCCACATCTTGGGTATTTATTATCCCATACATCACTAGCTCATGGACTCTTCCTAATTACATGAAAGAAAACATAATTTATGTAAGAACTTACCTGATAAATTCATTTCTTTCATATTAGCAAGAGTCCATGAGGCCCACCCTTTTTTGAGGTGGTTATGATTTTTTTGTATAAAGCACAATTATTCCAATTCCTTATTTTTTATGCTTTCGCACTTTTTTCTTATCACCCCACTTCTTGGCTATTCGTTAAACTGATTTGTGGGTGTGGTGAGGGGTGTATTTATAGGCATTTTGAGGTTTGGGAAACTTTGCCCCTCCTGGTAGGAATGTATATCCCATACGTCACTAGCTCATGGACTCTTGCTAATATGAAAGAAATGAATTTATCAGGTAAGTTCTTACATAAATTATGTTTTTTCTACAACTTCTTATTTACTTTTCCATGTCATGACCGCTTATTCTTATTTCTTTTTAATTAATAGAGACGCCTATTGAAATGATGGCTATTACATTCTGACATACCAATGTCTTGAAGATGTTTGTTTTATGGGAGGAAGGAGAAATGTATTATATCTTACTATTTACATTTGTTTTATTTATACTCCACAACCTATTAATTTGTTGTGCTGTTTGTATGTTTGAACTTTTCATAATTTCTGTCATTTTATGTAATCTAATTTAAACTTAATAAAGATGACTTTTCTTTTTAAAAATGTATTTTTAAAGTTCATTAAAAATTGTAACAAAATTTGCAAAACTATTTATGAAAAATCCATATTGAATTTATGGAAGAAAATTCTATTTAGAGGGACAGTTTACCCTAAAATGTGTGTTATTATTTCAAACATAATATATAATTTAAAAGATGCTTAAAATAATAGAAATAACAGTAAAAAATAACTACATTTTAAATTAGATACAATACTTAAAATAATGTGATTATACATGACAATGTATATTATTTTAACATTGGGTATAAATACAAAACTAAAAAACTAAATTTATGCTTACCTGATAAATTTCTTTCTTTCCGGATATGGTGAGTCCACGGCTTGAGTAATTACTGTTGGAAATATCACTCCTGGCCAGCAGGAGGAGGCAAAGAGCACCACGGTTAAACTGCTAAGTCTCACTCCCTTACCCACAACCCCCAGTCATTCGAACGAAGGGAATTGGAGAAAAAGGAGTAACACAATGTGTAAAGGTGCCTGAGGTTATAGTCAAAAGAACAACTGTCTTAAAATAAAGGGTGGGGCCATAGACTCACCATATCCGGAAAGAAAGAAATTTATCAGGTAAGCATAAATTTTGTTTTTCTTTCCTAAGATATGGTGAGTCCACGGCTTGAGTAATTACTGTTGGGAACCAATACCCAAGCTAGAGGATACCTCCAAGGAGGAGCTACAGACTTAAAGATAGGCCTGATTTTGACCAAGGCCTGACAAAAAGATTGCATATCTGGCACATCCGCCAAACGAGGACAACTGAGGCCAAGTCAATAGAGCATTGTAAATTGCCCTCAACTTCAAGATGTTGACGGGAAGAGCAGACTCCTCCTGAGTCCAAAGGCCCTGAGCTTTTAATGAGTTCCAGACTGCTCCCTAGCCCAGCAGGCTGGCGTCCGTGGTCATGATCACCCAGGAAGGTGTCCAAAAGCATGTGTCCTGAGACAGATGTTCCTGAGAAATCCACCATGGTAGAGAGTCCCTTGACGACTGATCTAACTCTATTCTCTGAGATAGATCCGCATGGTCGCCATTCCATTGTTTGAGCATGCACAATTGGAGAGCTCTCAAAGGGAATCGAGCAAAAGGAATGATGTCCATGGAAGCCACCATCAGACCGATTACCTCCATAAATTGAACCACTGAAGGATAAGCAGTTGCCCGAAGAGAGAGGCAAGAGGAAATAATTTTGTTTTTGCTGATCTCTGTCAGAAAAATCTTCATCAATAGAGAATCTATTATGGTCCCTAAGAACACTACTCTTGTAGCAGGGGAAAGGGAGCTTTTTTGCAGATTCACATTCCATCTGTGGGAACAAAGAAAAGACAACAATATCTCTGTGTGAAATTTTTCTTGTTGAAAAGATGGCGCCTGAACCAATATGTCCAGGTAGGGTGCCACAGCAATTCTATGAGAACGGATCACTGCCAAAAGAGCCCCCAGAATCTTTGAAAAAATTCTGGGAGCCGTGGCTAGACCAAATGGAAGGGCCACAAACTGGAAATGTTTGTCCAGAAAGGCAAATCTCAGGAATCTGTGATGATCCCTGTGAATAGGAACATGAAGATATGCATCCTTTAGGTCTATGGTTGTCATGAACTGACCCTCTTGTACTAAAGGAAGAATGGAGCGTATAGTCTCTATCTTGAAGGATGGAACTTTGAGAAACTTGTTTAGACGCTTCAAGTCTAGAATGGGACGGAAAGTTCCCTCTTTTTTGGGAACCACAAATAGGTTGGAGTAGAACCCAAGACCCTGTTCCTGCACTAGAACTATAACTATCACTCCCAGGGGGGAAAGATGTTGTATACATTTCAAGAACGCCTCTTTCTTTATCTGGTCTGCAGAGATGGGATCTGCCTCTGGGAGGAAAAGTCTTTCACTCCAATTTGTAAACCTGGGTTACTATGTTGTGATGGTCACTTAGGTAACTGAATTACATAAATTCATGAACCACAACTGCAGGAAGAAATACTAACTAACAATGTACAATAATAGTGTATAAATTTAAGTTCTGTCTCTTTAAATCTAACAGTAGTAAATGTAGCTGGTTTAGGTATTCCAGCAACAACCAGATGGTAATGGAATTTAGCCAGTGAAATAAATTAAAATCATGGATGTGTGAACCAGCATTTTGTTATATGGAAATTACAAGTTCATAGTTTACACATGTATAAGTGGAGCACAATCATTTGTGAAGTAGGAAATAATTGGATCCAATTACATTAATGTAAATAAAAGGTATTAGAAGTACTGAAAATGACTGCCTATTTCAAAAAGTCAAAATAGGTTAACCTAATGTGTTCAATTGAACATAAATAACAAAGGATTACTGAGAAAAACGTTACCTTACTTAGCTAAAGTTTAAGCAGCAGATCACAGCGAGTGAGAGCAGAAATGCAGCTGAATGGAGCTCTGTGATGCAGAGGAATGACGTCAGTGCTTATTCAGCAGGCACTTAGGGAGCATTGCAGATCCTCACTGAATGGAGGTAGACACAAACGAACCTGTTAGCAAAGTCCCATTGTAATCTCTGAAAGAGAAGGGAGATGAAGTAGGATACAAGGTGAAATTAGGTAAGGAACCTTAACAACATTCTAAGCTTGTTTCAATATCAAGCAAGGAAAAGAGGATTCGTCTGTCATTTATAGGGAGGGTTAAGGTAACTCCTTCTCTTCTTAAAGGAATATGCAGCAGTTATGACAGGACACCACCTTCAAGGAGCAGCTCTGCTGATCATGGTCTGGGTCTATCAGGATTTCTCCTACGAAATAAGGAAACCAATTGAGGAGCCGAAAGGTTAGAAGACGGTTCCCATGAGTCATCATCAGGACCTTAACCTTTCCAGTGGACTAGGTACTGCAACTGTGTAAAGCAAAACTGTGAGTCAAGAATAGACTGTACCTTGTATTCCACGTCAGGAATGGTTGCAATGGTAGGTACAGGTGGCATAATGGGGCAATCATGGAAAGGTTCTATAAGGTTTTATAAGGGAGGTATGGGAAGTTGGATGGATTTTGTACGAGTCAGGGAAACGCAAGGTAACAGGATTTGCATTGGTTATAGAGGAAATGGGGAAAGGTCCAACAAAGAGATTAGCAAATTGTTTTGTAGGAGCGTTCAACCTGAGATGTTAAGTCCCCAATTCGGTATAAAGGGGAAGGTCATCTATGTTTATCATAGAATAATTTTTCAGGGTTTTCTTAGTTTGAATAAGATTGTCCTGAACTAACTTGAAGTTATCTGCAATAGTGTTAACCAAGTCGTTGACAGCAGGGCAGTTCATATCACAATGTGGTAGAGGATGAAATGAAGAGTGGAACCTGTAATTTACAAAGAAAGGGGTATTCTTGATAGCGGTATGGTAAGAGTTGTTATACGCAAATTCAGAATAAGGAAGTAAAGAGGACCAGGTATCCTGTTGGGAGGTAGAGTAACAGCGGAGGTAATGTTCCAACCACTGATTGTTTTTTTTTTTGTCTGGCTATTAGATTGAGGATGATAAGACAAACTCATACGTTGCTTAATGTTTAATGATTTACATAGGTGATACTGGAGGGAAGTCCATGTAATTTAAAAACATGCAAAATCATGAGTTCAACAGTTTGTAGAGCAGTTGGAAGTTTGTGATATGGGATAAAATGTGCCATTTTGGAGAATAAGTCAAAAACGACCAGAATGGTGTTATTATTAGAAGATTTGGGTAAGTTGACAATGAAATCCAATGCAATGTCAGACCAAGGTTTATCTGGTACAGGTAAGGAAAGTAGCAATCCGTAAGGTTGTCTTCTATCGTGTTTAGATATGAAACAGACCTTACAACTTAAGACGTATTCAGTGACATTTTTAGAAAGATTAGGCCACCAAAAGGATTTTTTCATGAAAGCAAGGGTTTTTTTTCACTCCGGATGACCTGCGATAAGGGTGTCATGAACAGTATGAAGAACTGAATCACGTATCTGAGGTGGTACATACAACTTATTGTCATGGTTGTAAAGTCTCTAGAGTAAGTTTAGATGTAGGCAAAGTAGAATCTGAACCTTGTAATGACCTCATTGACATACCATTATCAACGGTTAGGTCAATAAAGTCTTTTGTTTGAAGAAATGCAATGGCTTATGGGAAATTCTTAAAAGGGCATCTGCCTTGCCATTCTTGTTGGCCGGTCTGTAAGTAATCAGATCATTAAATCTGGAAAAATATAAATTCCAGCGTACCTGCCTGGCTGAGAGAGATTACAATGATCAGTATAGATGGTAATGGGTAAGGAAGTTCCTTTGAGGAGATGATGCCAGTGTTCTAGTGCTGACTTAATGGCCAAGAGTTCTTTTTCACCAACTGTATAACTGTCATTATTCTGGAATAGTACGCAATTGGGTGTAAAGGGTCTTGAAGACTTTTCCTTTGAGAAAGAACAGCCCCAATAGCATAGTCTGAGGTGTCAACTTCTAGTACATAGTGTAGAAGAGGATTTGGAAGTTGTAAGATAGGAGCTGAAGTGAAACTATCCTTTAGAAAGTTGAACACTTGTTCAGTATGTGTGGTCCATTTAAAACCAGAACTAGCTTTAGTGAGATTGGTGAGGGGTTTAGTTATAGCAGCAAAGTTTTTTATAAACTATCTGTAGAAATTTGAGAATCCCATGAACTTTTGAACATCCTTTTTATTTTTTGGTGTAGGCCAGTTCAGAATGGTGTGTATCTTTTCTAATTGCATGTTTACTCCTTCAGGAGTAATCTGATAACCTAAAAAGGTGATGTTTTTTTAATTAAAAACACATTTTTCAGATTTGGCATAAAGATGATGGGACTGTAACCTAGATAGTACAGATCTAACATGTGATCTGATAAGGATTTATAGTATACCAAAATGTCATCCAGGTATATGACTAAATGAGAATCTAACATTTCTTTAAATATATCATTTATTAGATACTGGAATGTGGTGGGGGCATTACACAGCCCGAACGGCATCACCAAATATTAAAAAAGTCAATATAGAGTATGGAAGGTGGTAAAACAACTCATCTCCAGATTTAATTCAAATTAAATTATAAGCGTCACGTAGGTGTAGTTTAGTGAAGTATTTAGCCTCATGAAGTCTTTCTATTAATTCAGGAATCAAAGGTTATGGGTACCTATTTTTTATAGTTCTATGATTCAGCTGTCTATAGTCCACAATGGGTCTTAAAGAATTATCTTTATTTCTGACAAAAAATATACCAGCACCGGCAGGTGAAGTGGAAGGTCTTAAAAAGCCCTTCCTCAAGTTTTCCTCTAGATAAGCCTTGAGGTGGTCTAACTAAGGTTGGGATAATGGAAATATGTGACCACAAGGAATATCTGAACCTAGTATGAGTTCTATGGTACAGTTGTACTTACAATGAGGTGGCAAAGTTTCAGCTTCTCATCAAATACAGCCTTAAAATCTTGATTTTCAGTGGGTACCTTATTTTCAGATGTTAGTAATACAGGAAGAAAAGGTAAACAAGTTTGTTTACAATAATCTGAATTCATGTGTATTTTAGAATCTACCCAATTGATGATGGGTTTATGTAATCTCAACCATTTTAACTCAAGAATAATGGGAAATAGGGGTGAAGGAATGATGTCATAGCTAATATATTTGCTGTGGGAGTTAGCAATTGTGGTTAAAATATGTACCGTCTGAAATAAGACAGGACCGGTGGAAATTTCTTTACTATCAATTACTCGTAATGACACAGGTTTGGATTTCTTAATCAATAGAATTTTATTTAATTCCACAAAACCAACATCTATATAATTTCCTGAAGCACCAGAGTCCACAATTACTTCATTGCTGACTTGTAGGTTATCCCACTGTAACAATATTGGAAAAGAACAGTAAGTAGAGTTATGATTTTGAGCACTTAAACAATGACTAAATGAAAGAGGCTTACCCTTCTTTTGTTTAGTGAGAGAAGGACAATCCTTGATGTATGATCATCTGCGGCAAAATACATTCAGAGGTGATTGAGACGTCTTCTTAATTTTTCTTGCAGGTTAAGTGGACCACGTAGGACCCCAATTTCCATAGCTTCTTCAGTGGGTTTAGGGGGTGCATGTATAGGAGGTCTCCTTATAAAGGAATCTGATCTAGCTAGTTCATCTTTTAGGGCATCTGAAAGCCCCATCCCTAAATTGATTTCTAAGTGGCAGTTCATTCCAGAGACTGTCCTTAGCCCATTTTTAAAAATCGGTAATATACTCTTCCTCAGGTCTTCTGTTTTGCTTTAAGGATCTCATGGCGTTTTCAGTTGTCAGCTGTTTATAAGGATTCTCATATAATTGAGACATAGCTGTAAAAAAGTTATCTAGAGAATTTGGTATGTTATTATTGGTTTCAAAGTAGGTGTTGGCGGAAATCTGTGGTTCCCCTCTGAGGTAGGAGATTACGGTCAGAACCTTAGAATGTTCATTAGGTTAAGTCTTAGGTTTTAATGCAAATAATAGTAGAAAGGCAGGAGCCCTGAAACGTTGCTCAATTAAAGGGGCCCTATTTTGTGTGCCATCTGTGTGTTTTATTTGCAGTATATGTTAGAACCCTGGAAAAGGAGGTCCTCCAGGTGTGCACCTAGACATACCTGTTACAATCTATATAGGACATTCTCCAAAGGTGTGTGCTGGTCCTGCTATCTTTCTAATAGTAGACAGGCGTTCTTAAACTCGCTGTATAAAGATCGATCTCCTGAAAATTTTTCAGGAAGACTCACTTGAGGTTCTGGGCTAAGATCCACAGAATGTATCTTGGGCTCTAAAGTATTTTTTATATACATTTTAACGTTAATGGTTTCTTGTTGTAATTCTTTAACGCCTTGAGCAAGGTGACTCTGACTGAGTGTTTGTAGGTGTGTAACAACTTCTGCTGGGTCCATGGTAATTATTTTATGGCTTGATATTCTATGATGGTCACTTCTGTAACTGAAGTACATAAATTCATGAACCACAACTGCAGGAAGAAATACTAACTAACAATGTACAAAAAGAGTGTATAAATTGAAGTTCTGTCTCTTTAAATCTAACAGTAATAATAAATGTAGCTGGTTTAGGCATTCCAGAAACAACAAGATGTTAATGGAATTTAGGCAGTGAAATAAACGAAAATCATGGATGTGTGAACAAGTATTTTGTTATATGGATATTACAAGTTCCTAGTTTACACATGTATAAGTGGAGCGCAATCATTTGTGAAGTAGGAAATCATTGGATAAAATTACATTAATATAAATAAAAGGTATTAGAAGTACTGAAAACGACTGACTGTTTCAAATAGTCAAAAGAGGTTAACCTAATGTGTTCAATTGAATATGAATAACGAAGGATTACTGAGAAAAACGTTACTTTACTTAGCTAAAGTTTAAGCAGCAGACCACAGGGAGTGAGAGCGGAAATGCAGCTGAACGCAGCTCCATGATGCAGAGGAATGACGTCAGTGCTTATTCAGCTGGCGCTTAGGGAGAATTGCAGATCCCCACTGAATGTAGGTAGAAACAAACGAACCTGTTTACAAAGTCCCATTGTAATCTCTGAGAGAGAAGGGAGATGAAGTAGTTGCAGGATATAAGGTGAAATTAGGTAAGGAACCTTAACAACACTCCAAGCTTGTTTCAATATCAAGCAAAGAAGAGAGGATTTGTCTGCCATTTATAGGGAGGATTAAGGTAACCCCTCCTCTACTTAAAGGAATATGCAGCAGTTATGACATATGTCCAGGGATCTGGGACATCTTATATCTAGGCTTGAGAGAACTGAGAAAGTCTGTCCCCCACCTGAACCGATCACGGATCGGTGGCAAACCCTTCATGCTGATTTGGAATCAGCTGCAGGTTTCTTTGATTGTTTCCCCTTGTTCCAAGACTTATTGGGTTTCAAAGAAGACTTGAATTGTTCCTGCTTGGAAGAAGAAGGGGAAGGCTTTCCTCTGATGTCCTTTAGGCCTATTCTTCTTATCTTGAGGTAGAAAAGACCCTTTTCCATACGTAATATCAGAGATAATTTCTGCCAAACCGTGTCCAAACAAGGTTTTGCCCTTGTAAGGAATCGCCAGAAGCTTGACTTTAGAGGAAAGGTCCGCAGACCAGGATTTCAACCATAATGCCCTGCGGGCTAGGACAGCGAAACTAGAAGTTTTAGCTCCTAGTCTAACAACCTGTAAAATGGCATCTGCAATAAAGGAATTGTTCAACTTAAGAGCTTTAATCCTATCTTGAATTTCATCCAAGGAAGTCTCTACTTGAAGAGAATCAGACAAGGCGTCAAACCAATAAGATGCCACACTAGTCACGGTGACAATACACACCGCAGGTTGCCATTGGAGACCTTGATGAACATAAATCTTTTTCAAATAAGCCTCCAGCTTCTTGTCCATTGGATCCTTAAAAGAGCAGCTATCCTCAATAGGAATAGTGGTTCTCTTAGCCAGAGTGGAAATGACCCCTTCAACTTTGTGTACAGTATATCAAGGGTCTTTAATGGAGTCCTCGACAGGAAACATTTTCTTAAAAATGGGAGATGGGAAAATAAACACCCCTGGTTTCTCCCATTCCTGTGAGATGATCTCCAAGCACAGTCCGGCACAGGAAAAACCTCCGAAGTGGAAGGTTCATCAAAGAAACTTTTAAGTTTACTAGATTTCTTAAGAGTGACAATGACAGGGGTATCGGAGTCATCTAAAGTAGCTAAAACCTCCTTTAACAATACACAAAGGTGTTCAAGCTTAAATCTGAAGGATACCACCTCAGTCTCAGAAGAAGGAATTATACTGTTCAAATCTGAGATTTCATCCTCATAAAGTCCTGATGTATCTTCCTCATCAGACTTATGAGAAAGGGCAACTTGGGAAGCAGAACTGAGGACAGGCAACTTACTTTCTCAATTTCTAGATTTCCTCTTGCTTTTTCCCTGTAATCTGGGAATGGCAGCAAATACCGCAGATACCGCTGAAGATACCTAAGCAGCTATTTCTGCTTTTAAATAAACTACACTAGGAGTTATAGAGGAACCGCAGGGCACTGCATGTGACACCATTGAGGCTTGGGACATAGCAGGAGAAAGTTGAGGTATTATTTTAACAGCATCATCCTGAGAGACATTAGGCTCGAAAATTGTACCTTTATTTTGCAAGGTTTTCTTGACACATAAAGAACAAAATTGCAAAGGAGCTGCAATTTGTGCATCTAAACATAATAAGCATGAATTCATGAGAGCAGGCTCTTGCTCCATATCAGACATGTTGTGAAACAGTAAATAAACTTGTATAGATAAGTTTCAAAGATTTAATATTCAATTAAAATAAGCCAAGGAGAAAATTCACTTTAAATTTTATCCCAAATTAGGATCGATCCCCAGCTAAAATTATGTGAGAAAAGTTACGAAAAAAATTATTAATAAACATCAAATAAACTTCTAAAACAAACCTCAGGCAACCCCACACCTCAATTATTGAGGTGCCTTACCGCTATCAATTAAGACCGGATCACTCAGAAATATAGAAAAACAACTTTTTTCTCAGAAACGTTATGAAGTAAAGTCGGTCATGTGACCGCAACTAACGAGCACAAATTACTGCTGCGACACAGAGAGGCACTAAAAGTAGCTTCCTGGTACACTGAGTACCAGAAATAACCATTTTTCAAACCTGACAGTTTAAAATGTTGCATCAGTTTATTTTAAAGCAAAGGGGAAATAAAAAAGCTGCTGAAATAGAAAATTCAGCCTTACTTTCAGATTAAACATGTATTGTTTTATCAAGTAAATATGTGTCAGAAAATAAAGCCTAATAAAAACATTTTACCCTTTCTTTTTAAAAGAGTTTAAATGTTAGTCTCACACATGATACAGTGCCTGCTTCATGCCCGAGTATAACTCATACAACAGGATTATCTATTGTCCCAATAAAAAAGCAGTGTCTTTTAATGTGTTAAGTGCATGGTCTCCCCAACTGGAAGAAAAGCACTAACCTGCTCCTCTGCGGCACTCACCACAGGCAGGCTAGTCTTCGGCGGCAACAGGCAGAGAATCAGAGAAAGGCAGTTCAGGGGTAAACCACAAGAAGGGTCAGGCAGGCAGGGTTTGGCAACGGTAAAGCAGTCCAAAGGTAAACTACTAGAATGGTCAGGCAGGCAGGATTTGGCAATGGTATAGCAGTCCAAGAGTAAACCACTAGAATGGTCAGGCAGGCAGGATATGGCAACGGTAAAGCAGTCCAAGGGTAAACTACTAGAATGGTCAGGCCGGCAGGGTTTGGCAACAGAGAGGCAATCCAGAACAATATGGGTTAAACAAGCAGAGTGGTCAGACAAGCAGAGGTTAGCAGCAGTATATCAATCCAGCAATTTATGGGTTAACAGGCAGAGTGGTCAGACAAGCAGAGTTCAGCAACAGTATATCAATCCAGTAATCAGCAATCTATCACACCCAGGAGCACACAAAGAAACACCTACACCTGGGCAGCAATATATTGCTAAATGGCAACCTACATAGGCGCAGGATTTGCACCAAAGGGGATCCCAACTGGCATCAGAGCAGAGAACGTGCGGTGATGATGTCATCGGTGCATGCTACAGGAGCCGACACAGCCCCTGACAACGAGCCGGGAGGCAGTCGCCGTGCCCCTAGCAATGGCTAGTGTGGCGAGGCGTGACACAGAGTAGCCAACTCTGGCTTTCTAAACTAGGGCAGCAGTTGTTAAAAGTACCTCTTTACAAGTTCCTAACTGCTTTAAAGCCACCACTACCCGACTGCAAGGAAAGACGTGGAATACGGCTATACCCCAAAACTTGCTTGTAGATTAAATTAAAAAAAAATTTCAGACACCTAAACTTCACCTCCTCCATGCACCAAAGGCAAAGAGAATGACTGGGGGTTGTGGGTAAGGGAGTGACACTTAACAGTTTAACTGTGGTGCTCTTTGTCTCCTCCTGCTGGCCAGGAGTGATATTCCCAACAGTAATTACTCATGTCGTGGACTCACCATATCTTAGGAAAGAAATAAACTATTAATTCCTTAAGTGCCCTCACCCCAACTTACACTATTAACCTCAAATCTGCCATAACCAAAAGACCTAACCACCCCCTACACCGCCACAACCCTCCAACGCGATAAGCCCCCTAACCTATTAACCCCTAATCTTCCAGAACCCCACAACGCAAAATACTCCTACACTACTTCTACCTTACACCTACTTCCCCATCTCTAAACTAAAACCCCCAAGTTACAAAAAATAACAAACAATTTATTAACAAAAATTTTAAAAAAAAACTAATATTACAGAAAAAACAACACTAACCAACTAAGGCCCCCTTTAAAACATACCCCAAATAAATCAACCCTATACGAACACTAAAATGTACATAACAGATAACAATAGCCCTTACAAGGTGTAGGGCATTGCCCTAAAGCGATTTAGCTCTTTTTCTACACAAAACTATAACCCTATCCTAAACTATAAAAGGCCAAGTGTGTTTTCCGAAGCTGTCATGCGCAGTAGAGACAGCACGAGGACAAACACACCTGGCCTTAGATTCCCTACCTGATCTGCAGAGTCCGACTGCCGCAAGAAGAAGTGGGCATGGCTGAGCGTGCGCGGGGGCGTGGCCGAGCGTGAAGGGGCATGGCCTAGCATGAAGGTCCATGAAGGGGGAGTGGCCGGGCGGGGCCGTGAAAGGTCGTGGAGAGATCTCAAAAAGCTCAAAAGAGGGGAGAGAGAGATCAAGAGGGGAGATAGAGACAGGGTGTTACAGAAGCATTAGTTATTTTGTTGTGAAGAGCTTATTTCCCAGCAGCAATGCCTGAACCAGCAAGCCAGCGCCTAAGAAGGGCTCCAAGAAAACCGTAACAAGTATCATTTCATAAAGAGTTAACTCTTTTTTTTCAGCTTTTAGAAACTATTGTCTAATCACCTCTGGAGCCAGACTGCTAATTGATAAGATGAACTTGTAAACTTGTTATCTTAAGTACTGTAATCCTATTGTGGCCTGTCAAAGGACAGTGCTCTCTATCTAAATGTGTGATGGGGGATTTTGTGCTTCCCCCCCTCTCCCCCTGGGAGTGCCCGGTGTGCATGTAACCTTAATAAAAAGCAGGCTGGGCATCCCAGTCCTGAGTTCTTGTTTGACCCTCAATCGCAGCGTTGACTCGTTTTTGTGGGCAGAAGGGTATCCTAGCTGTACTGCAGCTAAGGGAGATTATTCTATATTTGCGAGACTCATATAGAATACTATGGAAAGCAGCTTCTCCCCTCCTCAGCAATAGGAATCCAGGCTACTAAGCGGTCCATCTCTCAGCGAGACTAAGGGTAACCGTAACATTTGGCGGCAGCGGCGGGATTTTCCTGGATTTCCTAGGAGAGGTACAGAACGGATGGAGAGCGCTTACGAAAAATTGAAGCGTACAACCCTAAAGGATTTACTTGAAAGCAGAGGGGGGAAAGCCAGCAACCGGCCGAGGAGAGAGCTGATCGCAGAATTGACCGAACTGGATCAGAGCTTCACAATGGCGGAAACAGCGACCACGATTTGTGATGAAAAAACCAGGATTGTTCGGGAAAGGCTCTCATTATACGGGCCGAACCCCTCCATGGAATTGGTACAGCAGTTGATGGCGGAGGCGGACGAGGATATACGAGAGACTCGAGCCCACGAACTCAACCTAGCGAACGCACACCGCAATGCTGAAGCCCCGCAGGTAATCATCCCTGTCGAAAATGCTGGGAGGCCCAAGATACCCTATGCGGCATTTCGACCCTTCCTAGAGAGCGAGACAGGGATTGATGAATATTTGGCGGACTTCGAAAGGCAATGTGCCCTGCACCAGATTCCCAACAGAGAGTGGCCCACGATATTGTCTGGGAAACTATCCGGGCGAGCCCTGGAAGCCTTTCGTACTCTGGGTGCTGAGGAAGTGACACAGTATGAGCTAGTTAAGGAGACACTGTTGCGACGGTACGCTGTAACTCCGGACACGTATCGCCGACAGTTTCGGGGCACGGAAAAGAAGCCTAACGATACCCATATGGAATGGGCGCACCGAATGCGGAGAGCGGCAAATCACTGGCTGAGCGGAAGTAAAGCGGTGACTGGGGAGGAAATTTTACAATTGTTTCTCTTAGAACATTTTTATAATGGCATGGAACAGCAAGGGAAGGAATGGCTGCGAGACAGGCGGCCTTCTACCTTAGAAGAAGCAGCCAAATTGGCCGATGAACATTATGACTCCCGTCTTCACGAACCCATGAACTACCGAGCTCCAGCACGGGTCGAACCCAGAGAGGTTTACCGTGCACCCCCTCGTGCTGAATTCCGAGCCCCGGTGCCCACAGGGCCCGTCCGACACTCAGGACCACCCAATAACAGCTCTGAGCGTCCCAGACCGACTTGCCACCGATGCAAGCAACCAGGGCATTTCATGGCTAGCTGCCCCCTTAATACGCACCAGACACCCAGGAATTACAATTACCCCTCTGGGTCCTATCGTCCGGCCCGGGCCCTCTGTGTTAACCAAGAGGCCCCTATGGAGGGATATGTGGGGCCACTTCACGAGGCAGACCCTGTATATGCTGCCTCAGATAACCGCCAGCACCATCGGCAGAGGGTATGGCTCGAGGGGCGATCTACCGAGGGATTGCGAGACACAGGGGCTACTATCACGCTGGTACAGAGTCATTTGGTGCCAGAGCACAAGTGATCCGGACAGACTGTGGCCGTTAGAGTGGCGGGGGGGGATGTGTACAAAATTCCAACAGCTAAAGTGCATCTTGATTGGGGAGCGGGAAAGGGGGCTGTGAACGTGGGCCTAATGGATAATTTACCTGCCGAAGTACTACTGGGCAACGATTTGGGCCCCATGACTTCTGCCTATGCTCCAGTATGCAACAACGAGGCGGACCCAGTGACTACATGGTCCCAAGCCCGGACGGAGCGAGAGCTCTCACCAGTGCGGGAGACACAGGTAAGACCTACCCCGACCTTGCCTGACAGGTTAGGCCCCATACCCTGGGACACCCCAGATGCTTTCGAGGCAGAGTCTAAGACTGACCCGACCTTACAAAAGTACCGGGAACGAGCAGAGACCGGAGGGGGCGGGGCAGATAACGAAACATTCTTATGGGAAAAAGGGAAACTATACCGCTGGACAGAGAAAAGGGGACAGCGTAGGCGACAGCTGGTAGTGGCCCACAAATACCGTCAAGAAATCCTCAAAATAGGCCACGACATCCCCTTAGCAGGCCACCTAGCCGTTACCCGTACCCTACACCGCATTACTCACACGTTCTTTTGGCCAGGGGTGCACGCTGACGTTAGAACTTACTGTAACACCTGCGATGTGTGTCAACGAGTAGGAAGGCGAGGCGATCACCCTAAAGCCCAGCTAGTAAATATGCCCATTGTAGAGGAACCCTTCAGCCGGGTTGCTATTGACCTAGTGGGACCACTGGCTACCCCTAGTCCCTCCGGTAAGCGATACATTCTTACCGTAGTGGACTACGCTACCAGGTACCCAGAGGCTGTCGCCCTATCCAACATACAAGCGGATACGGTAGCGAATGCACTAGTACAGGTGTTCTCCCGGGTAGGATTTCCAAAAGAAATCCTATCCGACCGAGGCACCCAATTTACGGCTGAATTGACCCAACAACTCTGGCAGGTTTGCAAAATTAAGTCCCTCCTGAGCTCCCCATACCACCCCCAGACGAACGGGCTGTGTGAGAGGTTCAATGGGACCCTCAAGCAAATGCTCAAGACGTTCACTCAGGAATACCGAGACTGGGAACGCTTCCTGCCGCACCTCCTATTTGCTTATCGGGAGGTGCCCCAGGAAACGACAGGGTTCTCTCCCTTCGAGTTGCTCTACGGAAGAAAGGTACGGGGACCCCTAAACCTGATCCGGGAGCACTGGGAGGGAGAGATGGAGGCTGACGGTGTCCCCATTGTGCCATACGTGCTGGAACTCAGGGACCGAATGGAGCAATTAGCCAAATCCGTGCGGGCTAATCTCCAGTTGGCCCAGAGAAGACAGAAAGTATGGTACGATCGGGGGGCCCGAAAGAGAATCTTCACCATAGGACAAAAAGTGTTAGTACTTAAGCCGGTGAAGACAGAAAAATTGCAGGCGTCCTGGCAGGGTCCCTACCAGATCGTAGAGAAAAGGGGAGACAGCACTTATGTGATAGCTAGCTGCCACGACAACAATCTTAGAAAGATATTCCATGTAAACATGCTCAAGGAATATTTTGAGCGACCAGAGAATGTGACGGCCGTATGTTGTTCCCCTCAGGAAGACCCCGACAGTTTACCCATTCCAGACCTATTAGAAAAGAGCCTCCCCACAGGTATAGTGGCGCAGGTTCAGATAGGGGACCGACTTAGCCCCACTGAAAGGGAGCAGCTCAACCAACTCCTCCAGTCCAAACACCTCACCTTCTCCCCGAAGCCAGGGTACACTACTTTAACCACCCACCAGGTAGATACTCCGGGACAAGCTCCCTTGCGCCAGGCTCCGTACCGAATCCCCGAAGCAGTTAGGACAGGAATGAAGAAGGAGATCGATGAGATGCTCCAGCTCAGGGTAATTGAGCCCTCTGATAGTCCCTGGGCCTCCCCAGTTGTCTTGGTGCCCAAGAAAGATGGGACCACCCGGTTCTGCGTAGACTATCGGAGGCTCAATGAAAATACCGTGACGGACGCTTACCCTATGCCCAGGGTAGACGAGCTACTCGATCGTATAGCCAGGGGAAATTACCTGACCACTATTGACCTCTGCAAAGGTTACTGGCAGATTCCCCTGGCCCCGGAGGCTATCCCCAAGTCGGCATTCGTCACCCCATTCGGCTTATATCAGTTTAGGGTAATGCCGTTTGGGATGAAGAATGCCCCAGCTACATTCCAGCGCTTGGTGGATAGGCTCCTGGATGGCTTCCAGAGTTTTGCTTGCGCCTACCTGGACGACATAGCGATCCACAGTGAGTCCTGGGAGGACCACTTAGCTCATGTGGGAATGGTTCTGGATCAGATCCGGGCTGCTGGCCTGACTCTGAAGCCAGAAAAATGCCACTTTGGGATGGCCGAGGTACAGTACCTGGGTCACCGGGTGGGGTGTGGAAAGCAGCGACCAGAGCCGGCCAAAATAGAAGCTGTCGCCAATTGGCCCACCCCCATCACTAAGACTCAGGTCCTAGCCTTCCTGGGCACGGCAGGGTACTATAGACGGTTCGTACCAGACTACAGCACACTTGCCAAACCCCTGACTGACTTGACCAAGAAGAACTTACCTCGACAGGTCCTGTGGTCTCCCCACTGTGAAACGGCTTTCCAGGCTCTCAAAAATGCTCTAATTAACGCTCCTGTCTTGGCGGCCCCAGCCCTTAACAAACGTTTTATCGTCCATACAGATGCTTCCATGTTCGGGCTGGGAGCCGTCCTCAGCCAAGTAGGCGAAGATGGAGGGGAGCATCCAGTTGCCTACATCAGCCGGAAGCTCCTGCCCCGCGAAGTCAGCTATGCAGCGGTCGAAAAGGAGTGTTTGGCTTTGGTGTGGGCATTAAAGAAATTGACTCCCTATTTATATGGTCAGGAGTTCACTCTGGTCACCGACCATAACCCGTTGGTGTGGCTGAACCGGGTCTCTGGAGATAACGGCAGGCTATTACGTTGGAGCTTATCGTTGCAACCCTTCAATTTCACCATTACTTACAGACCTGGGAAACAGAATGGCAACGCCGACGGGTTGTCCAGACAAACCGACCTCAGCCCCGCATAACCAGCGGTCTGGACAGCCTTAGTCTGCCCCGAAAAGGGGTCAGACCGTGTCTGCCAGAGTGTTCCACAGAAAGGGAGCACTGTTACAGAAGCATTAGTTATTTTGTTGTGAAGAGCTTATTTCCCAGCAGCAATGCCTGAACCAGCAAGCCAGCGCCTAAGAAGGGCTCCAAGAAAAGTATCATTTCATAAAGAGTTAACTCTTTTTTTTCAGCTTTTAGAAACTATTGTCTAATCACCTCTGGAGCCAGACTGCTAATTGATAAGATGAACTTGTAAACTTGTTATCTTAAGTACTGTAATCCTATTGTGGCCTGTCAAAGGACAGTGCTCTCTATCTAAATGTGTGATGGGGGATTTTGTGCTTCCCCCCCTCTCCCCCTGGGAGTGCCCGGTGTGCATGTAACCTTAATAAAAAGCAGGCTGGGCATCCCAGTCCTGAGTTCTTGTTTGACCCTCAATCGCAGCATTGACTCGTTTTTGTGGGCAGAAGGGTATCCTAGCTGTACTGCAGCTAAGGGAGATTATTCTATATTTGCGAGACTCATATAGAATACTATGGAAAGCAGCTTCTCCCCTCCTCAGCAATAGGAATCCAGGCTACTAAGCGGTCCATCTCTCAGCGAGACTAAGGGTAACCGTAACACAGGGGGAGAGAGAGAA